>NW_024078667.1:0-1259 GCF_014754425.2 Oryx dammah
GAACAAGCTCACAATCGAGCTTGGTTCCGTTCAGAAACACAGATGTGCGCTAAGGAGTGTTGTAGGTGTCATGCACAAGGGCAGGACCCAGCCTGATTCACTGCACGGACCTAGAGGTGGGCCCAGGAGTATTTATCGGAAGCTTGAACAACAGATGTGTGCTGGGGAGTGTTTACTGGAGGCTTTATCCACTCCCAGATTCATCCTGGTTCACTGCAGGGACCTAGTGTCCTAGGGCTCAGGAGTGTCTTTTGGGTTGTTGTTCAAAGGTAGGACCCAGCCTTCTTGAGTGCACTGAGTGGGATATTGGATCGCTAGTGTTTCCTGGAGGAATGAACTATGGTGGTACACTCCATAGTTCCAAGGTATGGAGCTACTTGTTGCCTCAGGATTGCTTGCCGGTGGCTCGAATAAGGCCGGGAACTAGAGTAAGAGTCAGATACAGGCTCAGGTATATTGGTCAGGGCCTTGAATATGTGCAGGACCCAGCCTGGTTCATGGCAGGGACTTGAGATGCGGGCTCTGGAGTGTTTCTCAGAAGCTTAAACAAAGACAGCACCCAGCATGGTTCAGAGCCAGAACCGAGCTGACAGATCAGGAGTGTTTTTCGGGTCTTGAACAAAGGCAGGGCCCCGCTGGGATCAGTGCAGAACCATGTTGTGGGCAAAAGAGTATTTGCTGGGATGCAACAGGGGCAACTCCCAAAATGCTTTAGTGCCAGGCTCAAAAAGTTGGCACAGGCTTGTTATTAGGGTCATGAACATCGGCAGCACTTTGCCTCCTTCCATGCAGGACCTGACATTTGAGCTCAGTGTTGTCTGTTAGTGCTTGCACCTGGTAAGAAACTAGCCTGGTTCAGTGCAGAGACCAAGACGTGGTTTCAGGAGTTTTTGTCATGGCCTTGAAGAAGGTCTGGACCCAGCCTGGTCTAGGTAAGCACCGAAAAGAGCCTCAGAAGTATTTGTCAGGTTAGAAGAAGGGCAGGACCCAGCCTGGCGGCTGCAGCGACTTGGAAAGAGGCTCTTGGGTGTTTGTAAGAGTCTTGCACAAGGCCTGGACCCTGCCTGGGTCAGTTCAGGTCCTTAGATATCAATTCAGGTGTATCTGTTGAGGCTTCAAGGTGTGAAGACGTTAGCCTGGTTCAATACAAGGATCGAGATGCGGGTTCAGGGCTATTTCATGCTCTTGAACAAATGTAGGACCGAGCATGGTCCGTGTAGGTATTGAAATGTGGGCTCGGGAGTATTTGTAGGCGTCTT
>NW_024078668.1:0-1259 GCF_014754425.2 Oryx dammah
GACCACTGTCTGGTAGACCAGCTTATGTGGTGAGGAAGCCACACAGACGCAGACAGGTAAGAAGAGGAGTGAAAGAACCCTGCTGGATGACAGACGCACTCATTTCCAAAAGACCTTAATAAGGTAAGATGAATCAGTTTGGTTTAACTTTTGCTCAATTCATGGGATATTGTCAAAAATTTCACCATTCATATCAAAATTTCTCCCAGGTGTCACCAAGAAAAAGATGATCCATATTTTTAAGAGATATTTTCAAGACTTATCAGATCATATCACATTTCCTTAAGTATATCTTCAGAAATGAAGGGAAATTTCCCTTCTAAAGTACATGGAATAGAGTCTCTGTCCCTTGATTATGAAGGTTACACAAGTGCGTTGTTACCAAGTTGGGAAGCATACCCCAAATTGTGGGGTCTGAAGGGAGAATGAAAGGGAACCCAAACCCTAATCCTGAGCCTATTAGTGCACTCCCACATCCTGACCCTAACAAGGACTTTGCTTTAGAAAACGTACCTCTTAAGGGACTTTATTCATCATAGCACAAAGTTCCACAATTTCTTTTTCATATCATCTTCATTTTGGTCTTGCTTATATACAAAACCATGCTGGCTCACCTTGTTTTCACTTGTAAGTAGATTTCGATCGGTCTTTAAATCAGGTGAGATTAATTGCTGACACTTGCTGAGCAAGTGGACTGTTCTCGCTAATAGAATTACCTACCTAGAGCCCGCGACTCCGTCAGAGCAGGAGGTCTGCCTCAGTGACCAGTGGATGGAAAAGAGAGCAGTCTGAATGCAAGGGAAACACTGTAAAAACCTACTTGGAGATAGTGAACCTGTTCTGCCTCAAGATGCATCACCCAGATTAATGTAAAGGACATTTGCCAGGAGTCCAGGTTGGTGAGGCAGGAGAGAACTGAGTGAACATGGGCCTATCTGGACCCCTATTCAGACGTGGATGTTTCCAGGTTTTCACCGAGCAAGGCTTGCTCAGTTTGGAAAATGGTGAGGAGGAAACTGTTTTTAACTTTGGCATGTCGCAGACAGCCTCCCTTCCTGGTGCTCACTGCTTCCATGCATGCCTCCTTTCAGCTCTGACCTAAGCCTGGAAAGGGCCTGGGGCTCAGTCACACTGGGAAACAATATAGAAAGATCAGTGTTTCACTTTGCACAGCAGCTGGGATGATACTGATCTCAGAGGGAGAGATCCTAATTCCCTGCCCAGGAATTAAACCTGGGGAACCTGGATGAAAACCAAGA
>NW_024078669.1:0-1259 GCF_014754425.2 Oryx dammah
GGGCCTTTGGTGATGGTCAGGCCCCAGGTGATCAGCGGCGCCACGTCGCCCGGCCAGCAATGCTGAATAGGCAGTTTGCCGAGGTCGACGTCACCGCCCTCCTCGATCACTTCATGGCAGGGCGCGTCCTTGACCACCTTGGGCGCCATGGAGATGACCTTCTTGAAGATCGGCAGCTTGCTCCAGGCGTCCTTGAGGCCCTTGGGCGGCTCCGGCTCCTTGAGAAAGGCCAGCAGCTTGCCGATCTCGCGCAGCTCGGAGACGTCCTCCGCGCCCATTCCCAGCGCCACGCGTTTGGGCGTGCCGAACAGGTTGCCGAGTACCGGCACGTCGAAGCCGGTGGGCTTTTCGAACAGCAGCGCCGGGCCGCCCTTGCGCAGGGTGCGGTCGCAGATTTCGGTCATTTCCAGAATGGGCGAAACCGGGGTCTGGATACGCTTGAGTTCGCCGCGCTTTTCCAGTTCACGGATGAAGTCGCGCAGGTCGCGATACTGCATGCAGGAGCCTCGTGTCGGACAGGCAGGAGTCGGCCGCAAAGTTTAGCGCCGAAGTCGGGCTTTCAGAAGGCTTGAAAGCCTCCAGATACGACAAGGCCGGGTTTCCCCGGAATGCTGTTCACTTTGGAACGGTCAAGTGCGATCAGTCCCCTCGCCCCTTTGGGGAGAGGGTTAGGGAGAGGGGAAAACTGGCCGTTATACGGAGTTTTCAGCCCTCTCCCCCAACCCCTCTCCCATAAATGGGAGAGGGGAGCCAAACGCGTACAACCTTAAGTGAACAGCACTACGGGTGTCCCCGGCCTTGTGGCATAGCGCAACGTCTTACTTGCGCTTCATCGACAGGAAGAACTCATCGTTGGTCTTGGTCGCCTTGAGCTTGTCGATCAGGAACTCGATGGCGGCGATCTCGTCCATCGGGTGCAGCAGCTTGCGCAGGATCCACATGCGCGACAGCTCTTCCTCACCGGTCAGCAGCTCTTCGCGGCGGGTGCCGGACTTGTTGATGTTGATCGCCGGGAAGGTGCGCTTCTCGGCCACGCGGCGATCCAGGATCAGCTCCATGTTGCCGGTGCCCTTGAATTCCTCGTAGATCACCTCGTCCATCTTCGAGCCGGTTTCGATCAGCGCGGTGGCGAGAATGGTCAGGCTGCCGCCTTCCTCGATGTTGCGCGCGGCGCCGAAGAAACGCTTCGGCTTCTCCAGGGCATGGGCGTCGACACCACCGGTGAGGACCTTGCCGGAGCTCGGGATCACGGTGTTGTA
>NW_024078670.1:0-741 GCF_014754425.2 Oryx dammah
GCCTCATCTCGCCTGGAGGTGAGAACCTCCTGGATTTTCTCGAGTTGTGGCGGGACCTTCTGGAGTTACAACGGCGACCTCTGGGACTCTCCCTTGTGGCCTCAGGACAGGCCAGTCTCCATGCAAGTTGCGAGGGGTCTGTCGGGATTCCTCTGCAGTCGGTTCCGCTGCCTAAGACCTAGTGAGGAGTCTATGACCAATCCTGAGGATTCCTCTCCAGTGCTGACATGGATCTTGGGGTCCTTCTGGAGTCTCCCAGCGGAGTCAGTCCTCGTCTCGCGTGGGGACATGCACGTCCGCTTTCCTCACGAGCTGGAGCAGCCGTGGCAGGCTTCCTGGTGCCTTGATACATGGATCTGTGGCATTCTTTGGAGGCTTTCCCATGAGGCTTTCCGAAAGGGCTGTCACAGGTGCCACTGTTGTGTGAATCGATCCTCGGCGTTCATGTCGAGGAAATGCAGGGAAATCAGGTTCTTCTGGAGTGGACTGAGACATTTTGTGCACATTGGGAATGGTGGCAGGACCCTGGAGTTCCTCTCGACATTCCTGTGGAGAGGGCCACTTCCGAGATGTGACAGCAATGCCGGGAATCCTTTCCCGACGAAGCAGGGAAAGGAACCTACATCTCGAGCTTTGAGGAGGAAACGGGGCTCCTCATGATGTGGGCGGGACACTCAGTGTTCCCCTCGAGTGGAGGCGGGTATATCGGGGAACTTCTTCAGGTGCAGCCAGGGTGTGAAG
>NW_024078670.1:841-1259 GCF_014754425.2 Oryx dammah
GGAAGGGGTGATTTGCCTCGGGACGCCTCAGCGGAAAAGGGCCTCATGTCGCCTGGAGGGGAGAACCTCCTCGGTTTTCTCGAGTTGCGGCGCGACATTCTCGTGTTACGACGGGGACCTCTGGGACCCTCCCTTGTGGCCTCAGGACAGGCCAGTCTCCATGCGAGTTGCGAGGGCCCTGTCGGGATGCCTCTGCAGTCGGTGCCGGGGCCTAAGACCTCGTGTGGAGTCTGTAATGGAACCTGAGGATTCCTCTCCAGTGCTGACTTGGATCTTGGGGTCCTTCTGGAGGCTTCACAGGGGGTCAGTCCTCTTCTCGCGTGGGTACATGCACATTCGCTTTCCTCACGAGCTGGAACAGCCGTGGCAGGCTTCCCGGCGCCTTGATACAGGGATCTGTGGCATTCTTTGGAGGCTT
>NW_024078672.1:0-1259 GCF_014754425.2 Oryx dammah
TAAATATTTAAGAATATTCCCGTGTCAGCAGAAAGTCATCAAAGGAAGAATGTTTCATGCTGGTAAAAAGGAAAAAAAAAAAAGACCCGAGCATTGTTAGGGAACAGTACAAAATACTTTTTAAAGTTCCTTGCTTGTTAATATGACAACATTTCTTCTGAAATGAAGTTTTAAAAAAACTTCCTCTTCAGAAACCACTATTATTCTTTGAAAAGCTTGATGTTGATCAAACTATTGGTTCATTGTCAAGCAATCTACTTAATTACTGTTAGAGATAACCTACAGAGCAGACTTACATTAAGTAAAAATAAGAATGGCAACCCACTCCAGTGTTCTTGCCTGGAGAATCCCAGGGACGGGGGAGCCTGGCGGGCTGCCGTCTATGGGGTCGCACAGAGTCGGACACAACTGAAGCGACTTAGCAGCAGTAGCAGCAGCAAGACCTATGGCAAAATAACGTCTGCCATCTGAAACTGACACAAAAGTAGCCATGTGATTCTTTGTATTAATATATTATCCTGTGTGTGCCCTGCTCAGTGGTGTCGGACTCTGCCACCCCACCCGCTATAGCCTGCCAGGCTCCTCTGTCCATGGAGTTTTCCGGCCAAGCATACTGGAGTGGGTTGCCATTTCCTCACCTAGTGATCGAACCTGCGACTTCAGGATCGCAGGCAGATTCTTTACCACTGAGCCACCTCGGAAGCCCACACTCTTCCTATGGACTCTCTTAAAAGGTGTCTGAGTTGGTCTAGTGTCAGTTTCACGTTTTGCCTCAATCAAAACAAGGGGGGCGGAGGCAATCCTCTAATCCAGTCAAGTAATTTGGCTGCTGCTGCGTCATGTCAGTGGTGTCCGACTCTGTGCGACCCCAGAGACGGCAGCCCACCAGGCTCCACCGTCCTGGGATTCATCAGGCAAGCACACTGGAGTGGGTTGCCATTTCCTTCTCCAATGCAGGAAAGTGAAAAGTGAAAGTGAAGTCGCTCAGTCGTGTCCGACCCTCAGCGATTAGCCTCAGCAATTTCTAACACAGGGCCAATCTCAAATATATCATTCTTTTGTCTTCTCTCCATTTTTTTATATACAGTAGGTCCTAAAACAGCTTTTTAAACCATGGAATTGATGCTCGTTTTATAAAACACAGACTTTCCAGCTTTGTTATTCCATTTAAAAATTGCTTGAGGTAATTATTTCCAGTGTTTTAATATGAATTTTCATATTGGAAAAGACCCTGATGCTGGGAAAGATTGAAGGCAGGA
>NW_024078673.1:0-1259 GCF_014754425.2 Oryx dammah
GACGCAGCTTCCGAAACAGAACTAATACTGTAGACACATGCATTTAGGTTTTGTCTCAGCTTACTCAAAATGGCAGAGACTACACCACTGGGCCCGTTTTAATGTTCTGCTCTCCCTTTGTAGAAGGAGGCTAAAGACCGAAAGTTGCAGGTGTGCCTGGAGGTGGCAGAGCAGAAGCTGCAGGAGATGCTGCTGGAAGTGGAGGCTGAGCTGGTTCAGCCGGTGGCTGCGCTCTCCAAGGTGCTGGTCTTGGTCCCCGGGGGGCGGGCGCAGGCGCGGGCGCGAGGAGGGCCTGTTCCCTTGCTGTCCCACCGTGCCCCTCCCCTTGCTGTTCAGTCCACAAAGGAGCGCAGACACGGGGGCGGTGCTGCCTGTCTGAGATGGGAGCGCTCCCTGAGTGTCACACAGTCCCCGCTCCCGTGTCATCCCTACGTTAATTTCCCTCCAGTTTTGCCCTGTGCTCTGTGTGTCCCCAGGATACTTCAGCTCCGAATCACTGCTGTTCAGAGTTCAGTCAGCAACTCAAAGCCTAGCAGGATAAAGAACTAGAAAAACCCCATTCTCGTTTCAGAGATGGTCAAAATAGCTCTGTCATGAACACATTTTAAATCTTTCTTCATACATTGTTGACTAAGTCACAGCGGGGCACGGTGCAGACCTGGGGCCCCACTCCCAGCTTGCAGTCCCCGGGAGCCCACGAGTGAGAGGCCGGGTCCAGGAGACGTGGCGCTGCAGTGGCATGGTCCCCACAGCCAGCCAGCCACCCCGACTTTCTGGTGGGAAAGGTGTCGCCCCGCACTGCTGGTGGGCACTGGCTGGGCATGGAGAGGTGGGCCGGCCCTGTGCTGGCCCGGCTGTCCTAGTGTTGCCTGGAGCTCAGTGAGCGGCTGAGGGGCCGGCCGGTCTCCGGAGGCCGGTGGCATTGGGTGCTCCCAAACCCTCCCCGAGCAGGGTCACCAACAGCCGCCAGGGGGCGCCCTTCTGCCTGTGATCTTCCCCTCAAGGGTTGGTTTCTTCTCTCCCCTGGCATCTTTGCTGTCTGTCCCCGGTCGGCCTTGTAGTCTGAATTTTTGTCTTCTGGAAGCTCTGCCACTCAGGAGGCTAAACTGTTCGAACTTACCTCCCAGCTTAGGAAGGTCGAACGTGTGCCCTCGTGTGTCCCGTGCTTGCCACTGCCTGCTGCCCGCGCTGGCTCGCCCCAGGCAGTCTGAGGGGGGGGCACATCCGCCGTGGGTGTGAGGCCTGGGGCGGTGGGGAGC
>NW_024078674.1:0-1259 GCF_014754425.2 Oryx dammah
CCCCATATTCTGCAAACCTAGAGGCGTGATCAGACTCAGGGTTGATTCTCCCTGTGACAGTATTCCCCAGACAGTGCTATCTAGTCCCTTTGCCCTGTGTCATGAGGCACTGAAGCTCTAGTGATACACGTTTCCTAATGGGAAGTATCATCAGTGGATTCCGGTATCAGATCTCATTTTAAAAGGCAAAAATATTTAATATTCAAATCAAGCAGCATTTGGTTATCATTTACTTTTGTAGTAAGTTTCCTTCCTCTGTTCAATTACCTGTTTGGCTTTCTGAACACCCAGTCATGCCCAATTTTCTCCCATCAAAAGAATCGCCTTTCATGAGACATCCTGCCTGATCCTGCTTTTCAGCCAGCCTCTGGACCTCTCCTCTGGGAGACCACACACCTCAGTCAGCTCCAAGGATGACTGCCTGCCCTCAGGGTCTTGGGAAGTAGTCATTAAATGCAGACTACCTAGTAGGATTACAGCTGGCCATTTTTCTGTAACACCTTACTCAGCTAACCCAAAGATGAATTTTCACTACCACAGCCCCTGTCAAAAGAATGCAGATGAAGGGCTTTTCAAAGAAAGAGTGATCAGCAATGAAAAATGGAGTTCAGAGTTTCTCATGCCCAGCTAAGAATGTTTCCCTGATATTTGCTCAATAAACCTGCTCAAGATTTCTTTAAATAACCTGCCTAAATAACAGGCTAAAGAAGTCCACAGAGGAGCCAAGTTGTAGAAAAATCAACAGGAGAGTGTAACCAAATATGTTAAAATGCCCATCCACTTGTCTATTCTGAGACATAGTGAGTACATCACCATGTCCATTCAAGGGACTGAACCACTTGTGGTGCTGGGTGAGAGAACTAGAAGGCTCCTATTCTGCCTCCTAATTGGATAAGTTGCCTAAAAGTCTTTGAGCTTCACTTTGCTCAGACTTAACATAAATGATGCTACTTACACCTCACTGGAATACATAACATCATGTACTACTCAACACAAGACATGGCACATAGCAGCCTTAATAAAGGTAATTTCCCTCCTTGAAAGGGCCTAAGGCAGCCTAGACATCAGTCACCTCCCCTTAAGCAGACTCCACCCCCACTGTCCATTTGATTTTGCAGCCTCTACAAGGTGTACATGCCTGAAGGAATGCCATCACTTTGCCTTAGGCTCCTCCTGCCCTGACATTCATCCTGCCATCATTTTAAAAGGAGATAATGAAGAAAGCAAATGTGTCCTTAAATTCAGGAAGAGATTCTCCT
>NW_024078675.1:0-1259 GCF_014754425.2 Oryx dammah
CACTCACCACACACACACACATTTACACACAATCACACACACTCACAGAGTCATTCAGCTCTGGGTTTAGGCTGAGTGCCTCCATCCTGCTTCCCAGTAAGTGAGGGCTCTGGTCCTCCTCTCCCGCTCACTCTCTCTTACCATCTTCCCTGGTCCAGACAGACTAGGTTCTCTCCTCCTCTCCTCCTCCCGCCAACTCCCAGAGGAACACGTGAGTCCTTCAGAGACCCATCTATGATAATCTTCACTGACGATGGCCTTGACTGGCAGCCTTGCAGATGGACCCGAGGCTCCAGCTAGTGAAGACCCTCCGGATGTCCTCCACGACGCCTGCGAAGTCCTGCCTCAGCCCTGCCAGGGGCCTCCCCTCACCCAGCTGGATTCCCCGTGTGTGCTGCTCTAAGCTGGAGGTTGGATCTGACTCACAGATGCATTGAGGATCGCTTGACAGGGCTTGGTCAGCCTTTCTGAGTCTTCCTTCCCCACCCACCCCCAACTGCGTCGTTTTGTTTCTCTATAGAACTTCTCAAACAGAGGCTATTTTATGTTTTGTATCCAGCAAAGAGCAAATTCTTGAATAGTCTCTGCTATGCAAAAAATATTCAAACAATTGCAGTTGTTCAAAAGTATTTAAACAACAATTGTCAAAATAGCGTAAAGCATGGCTTTGGTCATTTAGGACTTTGAAATATTGTTGAGACACAGACTCGCTCCTGGGACACAGGGGTGAAATTGCGTGGTGCCCACTCTGCCGTAGGAGCCGTTGCAGTGAACGGTGAGGGCTTCAGAAAGGGAGCGGGGCTGGGGCCTGAACAGTGACGACACGGCAGCTTGACGGCGCAGAGGAGGGTGTGTGACAGCCTGGAGTGGGAATTAGCCTCCTGGGTAAACAGAACATTTCCACTGGGCAAACAGTGCAGAGGAAGAGTCAGGAGACTTGGCAGAGCGACTCCACCTCTTGGAGCCTCAGTTTGCTCGTTTTCCTCAGATTCTGTGAGATCGGGAGGGAACGCGTGTCGATGTACGCAGCACGCTTCTGGAGACAGGGTAGACCCGCAAGTCACGTTAGCTTTCATGCTCCAAGTTAGATTAGGAACATGTAGTGGCTGGGACCCCTGAATGCAGCAGGGTCGCAGGAAATGCCTACAGGCTGGCAGAGTAGGGGGTGGGGTGCGTCCAGATTTGGGGGAGAGGAAGGAAGAGAGAACAGGTGACCTCAGCTCTCTGAACCAGCTCTGGTGGGGGACTCAGTAGGTCTT
>NW_024078676.1:0-1259 GCF_014754425.2 Oryx dammah
AAGACCTACTGAGTCCCCCACCAGAGCTGGTTCAGAGAGCTGAGGTCACCTGTTCTCTCTTCCTTCCTCTCCCCCAAATCTGGACGCACCCCACCCCCTACTCTGCCAGCCTGTAGGCATTTCCTGCGACCCTGCTGCATTCAGGGGTCCCAGCCACTACATGTTCCTAATCTAACTTGGAGCATGAAAGCTAACGTGACTTGCGGGTCTACCCTGTCTCCAGAAGCGTGCTGCGTACATCGACACGCGTTCCCTCCCGATCTCACAGAATCTGAGGAAAACGAGCAAACTGAGGCTCCAAGAGGTGGAGTCGCTCTGCCAAGTCTCCTGACTCTTCCTCTGCACTGTTTGCCCAGTGGAAATGTTCTGTTTACCCAGGAGGCTAATTCCCACTCCAGGCTGTCACACACCCTCCTCTGCGCCGTCAAGCTGCCGTGTCGTCACTGTTCAGGCCCCAGCCCCGCTCCCTTTCTGAAGCCCTCACCGTTCACTGCAACGGCTCCTACGGCAGAGTGGGCACCACGCAATTTCACCCCTGTGTCCCAGGAGCGAGTCTGTGTCTCAACAATATTTCAAAGTCCTAAATGACCAAAGCCATGCTTTACGCTATTTTGACAATTGTTGTTTAAATACTTTTGAACAACTGCAATTGTTTGAATATTTTTTGCATAGCAGAGACTATTCAAGAATTTGCTCTTTGCTGGATACAAAACATAAAATAGCCTCTGTTTGAGAAGTTCTATAGAGAAACAAAACGACGCAGTTGGGGGTGGGTGGGGAAGGAAGACTCAGAAAGGCTGACCAAGCCCTGTCAAGCGATCCTCAATGCATCTGTGAGTCAGATCCAACCTCCAGCTTAGAGCAGCACACACGGGGAATCCAGCTGGGTGAGGGGAGGCCCCTGGCAGGGCTGAGGCAGGACTTCGCAGGCGTCGTGGAGGACATCCGGAGGGTCTTCACTAGCTGGAGCCTCGGGTCCATCTGCAAGGCTGCCAGTCAAGGCCATCGTCAGTGAAGATTATCATAGATGGGTCTCTGAAGGACTCACGTGTTCCTCTGGGAGTTGGCGGGAGGAGGAGAGGAGGAGAGAACCTAGTCTGTCTGGACCAGGGAAGATGGTAAGAGAGAGTGAGCGGGAGAGGAGGACCAGAGCCCTCACTTACTGGGAAGCAGGATGGAGGCACTCAGCCTAAACCCAGAGCTGAATGACTCTGTGAGTGTGTGTGATTGTGTGTAAATGTGTGTGTGTGTGGTGAGTG
>NW_024078677.1:0-1259 GCF_014754425.2 Oryx dammah
AATAAAGGCCAGCTATTCTGGTTGTTTGAAGAGCTCATGATTCCAACATTATTTATGATAAATATGATAAAAATAAGTATTATTTCTTTGTTTCTATAGCCCCTAAATTCACCCTCCACCCCCAGATAAGTGGGCTGTAAAATCATTTAAACTAGACCTTATAATTTATTGCTACACCCAAATTGCTTTGAGAGTGCAAGAGGCGCTATTAGTAACTGAGCCAGGGACTTCCCTGGTGGTCCAGTGGTTGGGACTCCAGGCTCCCAGCGCAGGGGGCACGGGTTCCATCCCTGGTCGGGGAACCGAGATCCCACATGCCACAGCCAAAAAAGAGAATGAATTAATTCAAAGAATAATTAAGCCAGGACAAGAGGCAGTTAACCGGACTATCCCCAGGCCATCCCGGGCAAGAGTCATCCTTGTATAACTCATCCCTCCACAGAAGGCAGCAGAGAGCAAGTCTCTTGGTTGATGTTACCAAACAGGGCTCACTGGTTCACCCACCCGGCAAGCTTTCTTTGCATCATCAGTTTACTCAAGGACTGAGAGTTAAGCCAAAGGCAGGTGGAAGCATGTGAGCCCTCTCCCCGGTACAGGCTGTCGCTCAGAGGCAAGAACACGGGTGGGAACCCAGCCCTGGGGCCCAGCCCCTGCTGGGTCTGGGTGTTGGCTGGGAGTTGGGGAAAAGGATTACCAGGGCCCTGCCTCTGTCTGCACGTGCCTCAGAGGAGATGGCACTTTGAGGACATACAGGTGTGCAGCGAGTGGGATTCTTTAAAAATATGTCAGACCACGTTCCCACCTCTGCTCAAAAACCTTCCACGGGTTCCATCTCTTTCAAGGAATAAGCCAAAGTCCTCTGCCATCAAACCTATCACCTCTCCCATAACTGGCAAGCTCACTCATCCTGTCAGCCACACTGGACACCTGGTTGCTTCTCTGAACTCCAGGCACATTCCTGCCCCAGGGCCTTTGCACTGGCTGTTCCCGGGGCCTGAAACTCTTCATTGGGATATCTGCATCAGTGCTTTCTCATTTCCTTCAAATTTCTCTTCCAAAGTCCTCTTCTTAGCAGGGTCTTCCAAATCACCGAGTTGAAAACCACAGATGGCCCCATCCACTACTCCTGCCCCTCTAATTTATTCTCCAACAGCTTTTTACATCACCTTCAAACATTCCATGTTGCTGTCGTTCAGTCACTAGGTCATGTCCGACTCTTTGTGACTGCATGGACTGCAGCACGCCAGGGTTCTCTGTCT
>NW_024078678.1:0-1258 GCF_014754425.2 Oryx dammah
AGAGCTGGTGCGGGATCCAGCAGAATTCAGTTCAGGGACTACGTTGTAGGCCCAGGAGAGACTGTCTGGTGCTTGAAGAAGGCCAGGACCCAGTCTGTATCAGTAGAAGGACCAAAATGTGGGCTCTGGGATATTTGTTCAGGGCTTGTGCAGGTACAGGGCCCACCTGGGTTCAGTGCAGGGACAGTAGGTGGGCTAATGAGTATCCCTCGGGGTCTGACGAAGCACAGGACCAGCCTGGGTCAGCAAAGGGACCTAGATGTGGGCTCCGGAGGCATTTTCAGGGGCACGAACAAGTGCAGGATCCCGCGTGGTTGAGTTCAGGGACACAGAGGTGTGCTAAGGAGTGTTGTAGGTGTCTTGCACAAGGGCACGACCCAGCCTAATTCAGCGAACGGACCTAGAGGTGGGCCCAGGAATATTTTTTGGAAGCTTAGACAACAGATGAGTGCTGAGGATTCTTTGCTGGAGGCTTGAACCAATGCAAGATTTGGCCTGGTTTACTGCAGGGACCTAGTGTCGTAGGGTTCAGGAATGTTTGTTGGGGTCTTGATCAAACACATAACCCTGCCTTCTTGAGTGCATCCAGTGAGACGTGGGATCGCCTGTGTTTCCTGGGTGACTGAAGAATAGCTGGACCCACCATAGTTCCGAGGCATAGAGCTACTTGTCGGCTGAGGATTGCTTGCCGGTGGCTCGAATAAGGACGGGAACTAACATGAGAGTCAGATGCAGGGTCAGCTATGTTGGTCGGGGCCTTGAATAAGTGCAGGACACAGCCTGGTTCATGGCAGGACAGTGATGTGGACGCAGGAGTGTTTCTCAGGGGCATAAACAAAGGCAGGACCCAGCATGGTTCAGGGCAGGAACTGAGAGCTGAGTGCAGGAGTGTTTGTCGGGGGCTTGAACAAAGGTAGGGCCCCAACGGGTTCAGTACAGGGCCCAGGATGTAGGCTCAGGAGCACTTGCTGCGGTGCAACAGAGGCAGCTCCCAAAATGCTTCAGCACCAGGCTCAAGATGTCGGCTCAGGCCTGTTAGGGGTCATGAAGATGGGCAGCACTTAGCCTCGTTCCATGCAGGACCCGACATTTAGGCTCAGGGTTTTTTTGTCAGTGCCTGCCCATTAAAGGAACTAGCCTGGTTCAGTGCAGGGACCGAGATGTGGTTTCTGAAGTATTTGTCGTGGCCTTGAAGAAGACCAGGACCCAGCCTGGTCAGCTTAAGCACAGAAAGGAGGCTCAGCTTATTTGTCTGGTT
>NW_024078679.1:0-1258 GCF_014754425.2 Oryx dammah
GAGGACAAGAGGACTCTCACTGTGTTCAATGTGACAAGGAATGACACCGGACCCTATGTGTGCGAAGCCCGGAACCCAGTGAGTGTCAGCCGCAGTGACCCATTCACCCTGGATGTCCTCTGTGAGTAACCTCTGTTTCTATGTGACCTGAGCTGCCCACCCAAATGCACGCTGCCAGAGGCCAATCCACCCATCCCTCTCAGGGCCGAGTACATGGGCCATATCCCCTGGACACCGAGACTGGACATGACTTCCTTCACCAGGCAAGTCCAGGCAGGTCCACCTGAATGAAGCCAGGGAGGGGATGGGCTGCTCTGTGTTGGTGGCTGAGGATCACCAGAATATAATGGGAGAAACAAATTAACATCAGACTCACAATGAGTGAGCATGAAAGGTAATGACTGCAAATTTTTCAGACAAGCATGTGAACAGCTCAGAAGGACCCAGGGCCCCCAGTACAGACCAGGAACTTCCCTTCCCTCTGATTGCACCATGTGTGGCTTTCTGCTCTTTGCTCCAAATGGTCCGGCCACCCCACCACTTCCCCTCACGCTATGGACTCCAGTAGTGATGCTGTCCCAGACAAGCAACAGAGTCAGGACGGAGGATGCAGGGTCCTATCAGTGTAGGGTCTCCTCCGAGTCAGAGTCTGCAGATGAGACCCCAACTCCCCAGCTGAGCACTAGAGTGACCTTCAACACCTTTACATCTTCCCGTGTAACTTCACTGGAAGTGGGTGTGTAATGAATGCAAAGAATGAGGACGTGGGTAGTCTCCTTTCAGAGCCTGTAGAACAATGTTTAATTAATTATGCAAAACTTAGCTAATTTTGTCATAGTTTGGTTATTGTTTGTGAGAATTGTTTGATTGTAGGGGTCCTAAGAGCCCACAATTGTGATGGAAACAAAAAATCAGAGGGCGGGGGCATAGTGCGAGAAGAAAAGAGTCCTTCAGAGGAAAGTGAACAGGACAGGGAACGGCTACAGTGAGAGAATGGAGAGTTGGAGCAAACCCAGGGTTCAAATCTGATAAAGAGGAAAATGATGCAACCACGTGCGGTGGGAGAGTCGGGAGGACACCGTGGTGACAAAACAGAGAACCACACGGGCTCAGAGCATTTCCTTCCTCCTAACCAGGCCCTCCCGGAAGACTTCTCTGGGTATTCTCTCCAGTGAACTCGGACCCCATTTCCCCTCTCTCTTTCTCTTCTCCTTTCAGGGCAAGAAAACAGCCGAGCCCTCGGTGTGGGGGCCATTAC
>NW_024078683.1:0-1258 GCF_014754425.2 Oryx dammah
CAGTGATAACAACTACACCCCTCCTCCTTCCCCTTAATAGGGATTTTTGTTCATATAATTTAACCTCTTTAATACAGCCATATGCTTTCCTAATCCAACTATGATAATCTCATTCTTCTTGGCTGTTGAGTTCAGTTCAGTCACTCAGTCGTGTCTGACTCTTTGCGACCCCGTGAATCGCAGCACGCCAGGCCTCCCTGTCCATCACCAACTCCCGGAGTTCACTCAGACTCACGTCCATCGAGTCAGTGATGCCATCCAGCCATCTCATCCTCTGTCGTCCCCTTCTCCTCTTGCACCCGATCCCTCCCAGCATCCGAGTCTTTTCCAGTGAGTCAACTCTTCACATGAGGTGGCCAAAGTACTGGAGTTTCAGCTTTAGCATTATTCCTTCCAAAGAACACCCAGGGCTGATCTCCTTCAGAATGGACTGGTTGGGTCTCCTTGCAGTCCAAAGGACTCTGAAGAGTCTTCTCCAACACCACAGTTCAAACGCATAAATTCTTCGGTGCCCAGCCTTCTCCACAGTCCAACACTCACATCCATACATGACCACAGGAAAAATCATAGCCTTGACTACACGGACCTTAGTCGGCAAAGTAATGTCTCTGCTTTTCAATATGCTATCTACGTTGGTCATAACTTTCCTTCCAAGGAGTAAACATCTTTTAATTGCATGGCTGCAGTCACCATCTGTAGTGATTTTGGAGCCCCCCAAACTAAAGTCTGACACTTTCCACTGTTTCCCCATCTATTTCCCATGAAGTGATGGGACGAGATGCCATGATCTTCATTTTCTGAGTGTTGAGCTTTAAGCCAACTTTTTCACTCTCCTCTTTCACTTTCATCAAGAGGCTTTTAAGTTCCTCTTCACTTTCTGCCCTAAAGGTGGTGTCATCTGCATATCTGAGGTTATTGATATTTCTCCCAGCAATCTTGATTCCAGCTTGTGTTTCTTCCAGTCCAGCGTTTCTCATGATGTACTCTGCATAGAAGTTAAATAAGCAGGGTGACAATATACAGCCTTGATGTACTCCTTTTCCTATTTGGAACCAGTCTGTTGTTCCATGTCCAGTTCTAACTGTTGCTTCCTGACCTGCATACAGATTTCTCAAGAGGCAGGTCAGGTGGTCTGGTATCCCATCTCTTTCAGAATTTTCCACAGTTTCTTGTGATCCACACAGTCAAAGGCTTTGGCGTAGCCAATAAAGCAGAAATAGATGTTTTTCTGGAACTCTCTTGCTTTTTCCATGATCCA
>NW_024078684.1:0-506 GCF_014754425.2 Oryx dammah
CATTCAGAAAACAAAGATCATGGCATCTGGTCCCATCACTTTGTGGGAAATAGATGGGGAAACAGTGGAAATATTGTCAGACTTTATTTTTTTGGGCTCCAAAATCACTGCAGATGTTGATTGCAGCCATGAAATTAAAAGACGCTTACTCCTTGGAAGAAAAGTTATGACCAACCTAGATAGTATATTCAAAAGCAGAGACATTACTTTGCCAGAAATGACTGAGTGACTGAACTGAACTGATATATATACATATATATATATATATACACATATATATATATAAAAAACTGAATCACTTTGCTATACAACTGAAATATTGTAAATCAACTATGCTTCAATAAAAAATAAAAATCAGTTCAGTTCAGTCGCTCAGTCGTTTCCGACTCTTTGCGACCCCATGAATCGCAGCATGCTAGGCCTCCCTGTGCATCACCAACTCCCGGAGTCCACTCAAACTCATGTCCATCGAGTCAGTGATGCCATCCAGCCATCTCATCCTCTGT
>NW_024078684.1:606-1258 GCF_014754425.2 Oryx dammah
CTTCTCCAACACCAGAGTTCAAAACCATCAATTCTTCGGCGCTCAGCCTTCTTCACAATCCAACTCTCACATCCATACATGACTGCAGGAAAAACCATAGCCTTGACTAGATGGAACTTGGTCGGCAAAATAATGTCTCTGCTTTTGAATATGCTGTCTAGGTTGGTCATAACTTTTCTTCCAAGGAGTAAGCGTCTTTTAATTTCATGGCTGCAATCAACATCTGCAGTGATTTTGGAGCCCAAAAAAATAAAGTCTGACAATATTTCCACTGTTTCCCCATCTATTTCCCACAAAGTGATTTTTTTTTTTTTTTTTTTTTTTTTTTTCTGAATGTTGAGCTTTAAGCCAACTTTTTCACTCTCCTCTTTCACTTTCATCAAGAGGCTTTTTAGTTCCTCTTCACTTTCTGCCATAAGGGTGCTGTCATCTGCATATCTGAGGTTATTGATATTTCTCCCAGAAATCTTGATTCCAGCTTGTGTTTCTTCCAGTCCGGGATTTCTCATGATGTACTCTGCATAGAAGTTAAATAAGCAGGGTGACAATATACAGCCTTGACGTACTCCTTTTCCTATTTGGAACCAGTCTGTTGTTCCATGTCCAGTTCTAACTGTTGCTTCCTGACCTGCATATAGGTTTCTCAAGAGGC
>NW_024078685.1:0-1258 GCF_014754425.2 Oryx dammah
GCTGGGAGAGAAGAGGTAGAAGGGCCGATTCCCGTTTGTGGCTGTTGATTAGTCACTCAGCTGTGTCCTTGGGACCCCATGGACTGTGGCCCAGCGGGCTCCTCCATCCCTGGGATTTCCCAGGCACGGGTATTGAGTGAGTTGCCATGCCCTTCTCCAGGGCATCTTCCTGACCCGGGGATGGAACTTTGGTCTCCTGTTTGGCAGGCAGATTCTTTACCACTGATCCACCAGGGAAGCCATCCATGCCCCTAAAGGACCCTAAAACCCAAGCTCATTTCTGCAGACCTCTGGACCTGGTGGGAAGCCCGCCCAGCCCACCCCCTCGGGGTAAGCAGTGAAGCACCTTTCTTTCCCCCTGTCATTACAGGTGCTGTGCTGATACCGGCGGAAGCTTCTGGAGTCAAGAAAGACAGGACTGGGTGCTGGAAGCTGCCAGTACCCACCCGGGAGCCTGGCCTGCTCCTCGCTTGGTATCCTCTGTGATTCGACTGTTGCCGCAGCAGACTTGCTGGCCTCTGTTACCAGTGGGCTCCTGAGCGCATCTCTACCTCTGGGTCTTGGCCCAGGGCTGGTTCCTTTGCCTGTCCTGCCCTCTCTACAAGCATCACCCCTCTGATTTCATCCTAGTATCTGTTAAAAATACACCCATGAGGGATTTGCTTGTTGAGCCATCTTCTAAAATGCTAGCCCCTTCTGTCAGTCTTATCCTGTTACACTGTGTGACTGTTTTTCCCAACCAGTTATTATGTGACACATTGTTATTCTGACAAAAATGAAATAATATAACCCATGTATTCATACAGTCTATATAAATATTTTTCTGCAAAGCATATATGATATTTAATAATAGTTACACATATATATATAAAATACATATATATACATGGAGTTCTCTGTAGCTCAAACAGTAAAGAATCTGGCTGTGATGCAGGAGACCAGGGTTCAATCCCTGGGTCAGGAAGATCCTCTGGAGAAGGGAATGGCAACCCCCCCGTGTTCTTGCCTGGGAAATCCCATGGACGGAGGAGCCTGGTGGGCTACAGTCCATGGGGTGGCAGAGCTGGACACAACTGAGAGACTAACAGACAGGTACATCCATGTAACATATAACACATACATCTGCATCCATGCGGTTACACTCCAGGCCAGAGAGAAGGGAGCACAGAATCTCTTTTCAGTTTTCCACCTACACTCAGTCACTCACCAGTTGAACATCTGGGCTGTGTGCTGCTGGGAGACTCAGTAGTTCCTGAAA
>NW_024078686.1:0-1257 GCF_014754425.2 Oryx dammah
ATCACTTCATGGGAAATAGACGGGGAAACAGTGGAAAGTGTCAGACTCCATTTTCTTGGGCTCCAAAATCACTGCAGATGGTGACCGCAGCCATGAAATCAAAAGACGCTTACTCCTTGGAAGGAAAGCCATGACCAACCTAGATAGCATATTCAAAAGCAGAGACACTACCCTGCCAACAAAGGTCCATCCAGTCAAGGCTATTGTTCCCCCAGCGGTCATGCATGGATGTGAGAGCTGGACTGCGAAGAAGGCTGAGCGCCGAAGAACCGATGCCCTTGAGCCGCGGTGTTGGAGAAGACTCCTGAGAGTCCCCCGGACCGCAAGGAAATCCAACCAGTCCATTCCGAAGGAGATCAACCCCGGGATCCCCCTGGAAGGAATGACGCCGAAGCTGAAACTCCAGTACTCCGGCCACCCCATGAGAAGAGGTGACTCACTGGAAAAGACCCCGATGCTGGGAGGGATTGGGGGCAGGAGGAGAAAGGGACGACAGAGGACGAGATGGCTGGATGGCATCACGGACCCGATGGATGCAACTCCGAGTGAACTCCGGGAGATGGTGATCAATAGGGAGGCCTGGCGTGCTGCGACCCATGGGGCCGCAAAGAGTCGACACGACCGAGCAACTGAACCGAACCGAACCGAAAGAACATCTTTCAATGAGCTGCTTTAATCTGTCTCTGTGTAGCTTTGTATCTTACGTGGCCAAGTCCAAGTACTGCATAATGATCTTGGTTCTTCCAGTCTTTGGGATCAAGTGTTTTCAGCATGGGAAACTCTTCTAACTGCAATTCTTCATCTTCCGATTCCTCTGATAATTCTTTCTTATCCTCCAGTTCCTGAAAAGAGGCAGAAGCATTTCTGTTTCTCCTCTTAACAAAAGCTTCAAACCATCTTCCCACAGGTTCAACTTGACAGAGTGTTGAGGCAGAGGTCAGAGCGTGGGTGATGGCGGTGCCCTGGCCGTCTGCAGCGCTTGGCAGGAGCAGCATGATGACGCCGGAGCCAGCCCCGCGGGCGCAGCGGCTCGCGTCCCAGGAGGAGGGCGCTTAGAGTCCCTCCAGCTCTACCTCTCTGTCCGAGCCTCGCGCCTTGGCTCGAAGAGGTCCAGGAACCGGCGCATGGAGACTGCTAATAACTACTTCCGGGATGAATCCTTCGTGGTGCGTAGGCCAATCCCACCCCCATTCCCCTCAGCCAACGTGTGTAGAACTGACTTTATTCCTAGATATGAATTAGCTGAGTAAAGACTAT
>NW_024078689.1:0-1257 GCF_014754425.2 Oryx dammah
TAATAATAGATTGTAAACCACTCAATAAAGTAAGAATCCATGAGTTCCTACTGTTAAAATGAATGAATGAATGAATGAATATGGGAGAAGGGACAGCTCTTTCTGTAGAAAACTTACTAGTAAGTGAAGGACAAATGATGGAAATAGAAAATTGGTGTTTGGCAAACATTAGGCAAAAATTAGCAATGACTGCTAAAACTATTGACTGAAGGTTTAAGGAGTGCTATACACTGAATGTTTGTGTCTCAAATTCATATGTTGAAGCCTAGTCTACAATGTATTAGGAGGTGTGGCTTTGGGAGGTGATTGGGTCAGGAGGATGGATTCTTAAGGAATTGGATTAGTGCCCTTTTAAGAGGCCCCAGAGAGTCCCCTCATTCCTTCTGCCTTGTGAGGACACAGCAAGAATACAGCTGTCTATGGACCTGGAGGTGGGCCATCACCAGACACCAGATCTTCTGGTGCCTTAATCTTGGACTTCCCAGTCTCCAGAACCGTGAGAAATAAATGTCTCTTGTCTATAAGTCTCCCAGGCTCTGGTAATTTTTTATAGCATCTTGAGTGAACTAAGACAATGAAGAATAGGATATCTACAGAGACTAAGTATAAGGAGAATTTATGACCAACCTAGGTAGCATATTAAAAAGCAGAGACAATACTTTGCCAGCAAAGGTCCGTCTAGTCAAGGCTATGGTTCTTCCAGTGGTCATGTATGGATGTGAGAGTTGGACTGTGAAGAAGGCTGAGCACCGAAGAAATGATGCTTTTGAACTGTGGCGTTGGAGAAGACTCTTGAGGGTCCCTTGGACTGCAAGGTGATCCAACCAGTCCATTCTGAAGAAGATCAGCACTGGGATTTCTTTGGAAGCAATGATGCCAAAGATGAAAGTCTAGTACTTGGGCCACCTCGTGCCAAGAGTTGACGCATTGGAAAAGACGGTGATGCTTGGAGGGATTGGGGGCAGGAGGAGAAGGGGTCGACCGAGGATGAGATGGCTGGATGGCATCACTGACTCGATGGACGTGAGTCTGAGTAAACTCCGGGCGTTGGTGGTGGACAGGGAGGCCTGGTGTGCTGTGATTCATGGGGTCGCAAAGAGTTGGACATGACTGAGTGACTGAACTGAACTGAACTGAACTGAGCTTCAAAATAATAATGGATTGTAAACCACTCAATAAAGTAAGAATCCATGAGTCCATACTGTTAAATATGAATGAATGAATGAATGAATATGGGAGAAGGGAAAGCTCTTTCTG
>NW_024078690.1:0-1257 GCF_014754425.2 Oryx dammah
GAGGTGGCCAAAGTACTGGAGTTTCAGCTTTAGCATCAGTCCTTCCAATGAACACCCAGGACTGACCTCCTTTAGAATGGACTGGTTGGATCTCCTTGCAGCCCAAGGGACTCTCAAGAGTCTTCTCCAACACCACAGTTCAAAAGCATCAATTCTTCGGTGCTCAGCTTTCTTCACAGTCCAACTCTCACATCCATACATGACCACTGGAAAAACCATAGCCTTGACTAGACAGACGTTTGTTGGCAAAGTAATGTCTCTGCTTTTGAATATGCTATCTAGGTTGGTCATAACTTTCCTTCCAAGGAGTAAGTGTCTTTTAATTTCATAGCTGCAGTCACCATCTGCAGTGATTTTGGAGTCCAACAAAATAAAGTCTGACACTCTTTCCACTGTTTCCCCATCTATTTCCCATGAACTGATGGGATCAGATGCCATGATCTTAGTTATCTGAATGTTGAGCTTTAGGCCAACTTTTTCACTCTCCTCTTTCACTTTCAACAAGAGGCTTGTTAGCCTCCTCACTTTCTGCCATAAGGGTGGGGTCTCTGCATATCTGAGGTTATTGATATTTCTCCCAGCAATCTTGATTCCAGCTGGTGCTTCTTCCAGCCCAGTGTTTCTCATGATGTACTCTGCATATAAGTTAAATAAGCAGGGTGACAGTATACAGCCTTGATGTACTCCTTTTCCCATTTGGAACCAGTCTGTTGTTCCATGTCCAGTTCTTACTATTGCTTCCTGACCTGCATATAGGTTTCTCAAGAGGCAGGTCAGGTGGTCTGGTATGCCTATTTCTTCAGAATTTTCCACAGTTTATTGTGATCCACACAGTCAAAGGCTTTGGCATAGTCAATAAAGCAGAAATAGATGTTTTCCTGGAACACTCTTGCTTTTTCCATGATCCAGCGGATGTTGGCAATTTGATCTCTGGTCCCTCTGCCTTTTCTAAAACCAGCTTGGACATCTGGGAGTTCATGGTTCAAGTATTGCTGAAGCCTGGCTTGAAGAATTTTGAGCATTACTTTGCTAGCATGTGAGATGAGTGCAATTGTGCTGTAGTTTGAGCATTCTTTGGCATTGCCTTTCTTTGGGATTGGAATGAAAACTGACCTTTTCCAGTCCTGTGGCCACTGCTGAGTTTTCCAAATTTGCTGACATGTTGAGTGCAGCACGTTCACAGCATCATCTTCCAGGATTTGAAATAGCTCAACTGGAATGCCATCACCTCCACTAGCTTTGTTCATAGTGATGCTT
>NW_024078691.1:0-1256 GCF_014754425.2 Oryx dammah
TGAGGGTCCCTTGGACTGCAAGGAGATCCAACCAGTCCATTCTGAAGGAGATCAACCCTGGGATTTCTTTGGAAGGAATGATGCTAAAGCTGAAGCTCCAGTACTTGGATACCTCATGAGAAGAGTTGACTTATTGGAAAAGACTCTGATGCTGGGAGGGATTGGGGACAGGCGGAGAATGGGACGACCCAGGATGAGATGGCTGGATGGCATCACGGATCGTTGGACATGAGACTGAGTGAACTCTGGGAGATGGTGATGGACAGGGAGGCCTGTTGTTCTGTGATTCATGGGGTCACAAAGAGTTGGACACGACTGAGCAACTGAACTGAACTGAACTGAACTGACTAGATGGATCTTAGTCAGCAAAGTACTGTCTCTGCTTTTGAATATGCTATCTAGGTTGCTCATAACTTTTCTTCCAAGGAGTAAGCATATTTTAATTTCATGGCTTCAATCAGCATCTGCAGTGATTTTGGAGCCCCCCAAAATAAAGTCTGACACTGTTTCCACTGTTTCCCCATCTATTTCCCATGAAGTGATGGGACTGGATGCCATGATCTTCGTTTTCTGAATGTTGAGCTTTAAGCCAACTTTTTCACTCTCCTCTTTCACTTTCATCAAGAGGCTTTTTAGTTCCTCTTCACTTTCTGCCATAAGGGTGGTGTCATCTGCATATCTGAGGTTATTGATATTTCTCCCGGCAATCTTGATTCCAGCTTGTGCTTCTTCCAGTCCAGCATTTCTCATGATGTACTCTGCATAGAAGTTAAATAAACAGGGTGACAATATACAGCCTTGATGTACTCCTTGTCCTATTTGGAACCAGTCTGTTGTTCCACGTCCAGATCTAACTGTTGCTTCCTGACCTACATACAGGTTTCTCAAGAGGCAGGTCAGGTGGTCCGGTATTCCCATCTCTTTCAGAATTTTCCACAGTTTCTTGTGGTCCACACAGTCAAAGGCTTGGGCATAGTCAATAAAGCAGAAATAGATGTTTTTTCTGGAACTCTCTTTCTTTTTTGAGGATCCAGCGGATGTTGACAACTTGATCTCTGGTTCGTCTGCCTTTTCTAAAACCAGCTTGAACATCAGGAAGTTCACGTTTCACGTATTGCTGAAGCCTGGCTTGGAGAATTTTGAGCATTACTCTACTAGCATGTGAGATGAGTGCAATTGTGCAGTAGTTTGAGTATTTTTTGGCATTGCCTTTCTTTGGGATTGGAATGAAAACTGACCTTTCCAGTCCTGTGGCT
>NW_024078692.1:0-663 GCF_014754425.2 Oryx dammah
ATGCCATCCAGCTATCTCATCCTCTGTTGTCCCCTTCTCCTCCTATCCCCAATCACTCCCAGCATCAGAGTCTTTTCCAATGAACAACTCTTCTCATGAGGTGGCCAAAGTTCTGGAGTTTCAGCTTTAGCATCATTCCTTCCAAAGAAATCCCAGGGTTGAACTCCTTCAGAATGTACTGGTTGGATCTCCTTGCAGTCCAAGGGACTCTCAAGAGTCTTCTCCAACACCACAGTTCAAATGCATCAATTCTTTGGAGCTCAGCCTTCTTCACAGTCCAACTCTCACATCCATACATGACCACAGGAAAAACCATAGCCTTGACTAGACGGACCTTAGTCGGCAAAGTAATGTCTCTGCTTTTGAATGTACTATCTAGGTTTGTCATAACTTTACTTCCAAGGAGTAAGCGTCTTTTAATTTCATGGCTGCAGTCACCATCTGCAGTGATTTTGGAGCCCCCCAAAATAAAGTCTGACACTGTTTCCACTGTTTCCCCATCGATTTCCCATGAAGTGATGGGACCGGATGGCATGATCTTCGTTTTCTGAATGTTGAGCTTTAAGCCAACTTTTTTGCTCTCCTGTTTCACTTTCATCAAGAGGCTTTTTAGCTCCTCTTCACTTTCTGCCATAAGAGTGGTGTCATCTGCATATCTGAGGT
>NW_024078692.1:673-1256 GCF_014754425.2 Oryx dammah
CAGTCTGTTGTTCCATGTCCAGTTCTAACTGTTGCTTCCTGACCTGCATATAGATTTCTCAAGAGGCAGGTCAGGTGGTCTGGTATTCCCATCTCTTTCAGAATTTTCCACAGTTTATTGTGATCCACACAGCCAAAGGCTTTGGCATAGTCAATAAAGCAGAAATAGATGTTTTTCTGGAACTCTCTTGCTTTTTCCATGATCCAGTGGATGTTGGCAATTTGATCTCTGGTTCTTCTGCCTTTTCTAAAACCAGCTTGAACATCAGGGAGTTCACGGTTCACATATTGCTGAAGCCTGGCCTGGAGAATTTTGAGAATTACTTTACTAGCGTGTGAGATGAGTGCAATTGTGCAGTAGTTTGGCATTGCCTTTCTTTGGGATTGGAATAAAAACTGACCTTTTCCAGTCCTGTGGCCACTGCTGAGTTTCCCAAATGATTGCATATTGAGTGCAGCACTTTCACAGCATCATCTTTCAGGATTTGAAATAGCTCAACTGGAATTCCATCATCTCCACTAGCTTTGTTCGTAGTGATGCTTTCTAAGGCCCACTTGACGTCACATTCCAAGATGTCTGGCTC
>NW_024078693.1:0-1256 GCF_014754425.2 Oryx dammah
TTTCACGATTTGTATGGAAATACAAAAAACCTGGAATAGCCAAAGCAATTTTGAGAAAGAAGAATGGAACTGGAGGAATCAACCTGCCTGACTTCAGGCTCTACTACAAAGGCGCAGTCATCAAGACAGTATGGTACTGGCACAAAGACAGAAATATAGATCAATGGAACAAAATAGAAAGCCCAGAGATAAATCCACACACCTATGGACATCTTATCTTTGACAAAGGAGGCAAGAATGTACAAAGGATTAAAGACAGTCTCTTTAACAAGTGGTGCTGGGAAAACTGGTCAACTGCTTGTAAAAGAATGAAAGTAGAACACTTTCTAACACCATACACAAAAATAAACTCCAAATGGATTAAAGATGTAAATGTAAGACCAGAAACTATAAAATTCGTAGAGGAGAACATAGGCAAAAACACTCTTCAACATAAATCACAGCAGTATCCTCTGTGACCCACCTGGCAGAATATTGGACATAAAAGCAAAAATAAACAAATGGGACCTAATTAAAATTAAAAGCTTCTCCACAACAAAGGAAACTATAAGCAAGGTGAAAAGACAGCCTTCAGAATGGGAGAAAATAATAGCAAATGAAGCAAGAGACAAATGATTAATCTCAAAAATATACAAGCAACTCCTGCAGCTTAATTCCAGAGAAACAAATGACCCAATCAAGAAATGGGCCAAAGAACAAAATAGTCATTTCTCCAAAGAAGACATACAGATGGCTAACAAACACATGAAAAGATGCTCAACATCACTCATTATCACAGAAATGCAAATCAAAACCACAATGAGGTACCATTTCACGCCAGTCAGAATGGCTACAATCCAAAAATCTACAAGCAATAAATGCTAGAGAGGGTGTGGAGAAAAGGGAACCCTCTTACACTGTGGTGGGAATGTAAACTAGTACAGCCACTATGGAGAACAGTGTGGATATTCCTTAAAAGACTGGAAATAGAACTGCCTTATGACCCAGCAATCCCACTGCTGGGCATACACACCAAGGAAACCAGAATCGAAAGAGACACGTGTATGCCAATGTTCATCACAACACTGTTAATAATAGCCAGGACATGGAAGCAACCTAGATGTCCATCAGCAGATGAATGGATAAGAAAGCAGTGGTACATATACACAATGGAGTATTACTCAGCTATTAAAAAGAATACATTTGAGTCAGTTCTAATGAGGTGGATGAAACTGGAGCCTATAATACAGAGTGAAGTAAGCCAGAAAGAAAAACAC
>NW_024078694.1:0-1256 GCF_014754425.2 Oryx dammah
GAAATGTACTTCCAAGAGGAGGGGCTTCAAGGTCCACTGTACTATCACGTACCTTAAGCAAGGAGCTTGCTTAAGGGACGTCACCCATGAGGGCGGTGAGTGCTGGACACCATCACTGGACTCCCCTGGTAGACTCGGAAGCTGCTCTCAGCCCTGTGGCCTGGCGACTGTGCCATCTATTTTTTCTTTCTTCCGGTTCAGTGAGCTGAGCAATCGTGACCCAAGACCCTTGAGGTTCAGATTCAGCCTGACCACGCCCCCAGCGTTTTTTTTTGTTTTTGTTTTCGTTTTTTTTTTTTGATGGCAGTGGTGGGCGGGGGTGTCCATCACCTGCGCAGGCGCGTAACTCAGCCTGCCTGCCAATCATATTGCAGATGCCGACACCTGTCAGACAATCATCGGAGGTAGCTGGCTCTCCTGTAGGGTTAGCTGAGGCGGTGCCACAGACCTGAGGAGGCGTTGTCCCCTCAGGCTCGCCTCCTCAGGCTTAATCCGGGAACTGCCTAGGGCAGGTGAGCGGCTGGCAGTTCTGGCACCTCCGCCAGCAGGGATCGGTACGGACTGGAGCGTGGTGCAGCCAAAGCGCTGCCTGTGGGCTTAAGGGAGGGTTTCTGGGGTCCCCACTCGCACGGGGCCTTGCTCGGCGGGGCAGCCTGTGAGGGCCCGGGACCGGACTCACAGGCCTCAGGCTGCTTTTGCCAACTCCCGTCTCTATTCTGGGCGGGCTCTTCTCTCCAGCAGCATTCCTGCCTGGGGGGGCGGTGGGACAATGCAGCTCGGGGAAAGGGCCTCTTAGGCCCCCGGCACCCGGCCCCCAGCCAACTCTCCTGTAGAACCTAATGTATTTAAACACACACATAGAAATCTTCACGGCCGGTTTGTGACTTGGGCCCAACCTGGTTCTGCACCCAGGCACAGTCAGAAGAGCGCAGGAAAAAAAACCAAATCGATCTAGTGGCCTCTCCACTGCCCTGGTGCTTTGGTCGTTTTCCTTTTTCCTCTGCCTCTCCTCGGACTCCAGGGCTGCCCCGTCCCTGGGGGCCCCGAGATTCAGACCTTTGATTCGGAAAGTTGACAGATGAGGTATTTGTTTGTGTGTTACTGAGAGAAGGGAGGTGGGAGGAAGACACTCCAGGAAAAGGAATTCAATCACTTGTTCTGGTTGAGTGTGAGACGCCTGGTCAGCATCCGTAGGGTAGGACCAGGTGAGGCCTGGGGGGATAGAATGTTCCCGGAACAGGTGACTCCCCCTGACC
>NW_024078695.1:0-1256 GCF_014754425.2 Oryx dammah
TTGTTCTTGCTGGAGAGGGGTGAGTTTTTGATGCCTGATGGAAAGCTGGGGCATTTGCGGGAGTTTGTGCTGGAGCTGGTCTGCCTGTAGGTGGATGGTCTGCTTCTGTTTAGTCTGGAAGCACTGCAGAGTTTTCACTTGCAGCTGAGTCTGTTCCACCTGTGGCTGGCTAAGTTTCTGCGGCTTAGCTGACTGTGACTGAGTCAGGGCAGATCGATAAAACAGGCCTGTCTGAGGGTCTAAAGTGTCCATCTCTTCAACCTCGCCCTCCTCAGTTCCAAGTTCCTCGCTGTGTTTGGTAAAAGCAGTGTGACTGCTTAATGCCTAAGTAAAAAAGGCACAAAGTAAGAATGAAATAAGAAAAACACCTATATTGCTACATTTTCCTCAAATTGGAAAAGACTTGATTATGAGAATCATTCAAAATTTTCAGAAGGGAGAACCTAAGAAGACCAAAAAACTCTCAAGGTCTCTAAATCTAAAGGCAGCCTTAGATTGAGACTCTTAAAATTTCAACTCTTAGACATTAAGTACCACAAAAACTGGCAACTGGCTAATGTACTGCAATAAGAAAACTCTCAGAGGGCCCAGAACTTAAAAGGTAAGAAAAATAAGGATGTTCTGTAAGCACAGCACAAGATGGGAAAAGAAAAGGGTCCCTGGCTCAGGACACAGCTCCAGAGCTGTTCATCTGTCCAAAGGAAGAACACAGCAACCCAGAAGTGAAGTATCTAGAGAAAATCCAAGGTTCAGAGACGCCCACTTGTGCTGTGCACCCATTCAGCACGGTCCAGAAGGTAGGCATTTGTCTGAGGGCCTTGCCCATCCCAGTCTCCGCAGAGGGCCTCTTTGCTAAGGGTGGAGATGGGTGGCCAGGCCTACCAAGGTCTGAGTGATCTGCCCTCTGCCTCAGCCCTCCTCGGCCAGGTTCCACGCCCACCAGGCATCGGCTCTCACACACCCGGCTCCCTCCCAGGAGGGAAGGAAACTGTGGCAGCAACAAGAGCACTCCTGTCAGGAGAAACAGCGATGGCCTGATGTCAGTCACAACAGCGCTGGGAGGCGGCAGCGATCGTGAGTGACTTGGTTAGAGCCAGCTGTCCGACCTCCCCGAGTATCTTGAGAAAAGTCAATGTCAGGACATCCAGATGAGGGCCAGACTCCAGGCTGAGAGCTGACACCCAGCAAAATCTCTGGCCATCTGCTTTCCCTCAGTGACAGAAGATCCATCCCAATCCCATCCTTCCCACTGCTTT
>NW_024078696.1:0-1255 GCF_014754425.2 Oryx dammah
ATCTGCTGGTACCTCTGTTTTTCTGAGGAATCTCCATACTGTTCTCCATGGTCTGTTCTCCACTGCATCAACTCATGCTTGTTCTTTCTGAATGTTGTCTTACATGAAGCCCATGAGCATTTCATTTTATTTCATTGTATTTTGATTTATTTTGCTTCTGGATGTTTTGTTTGTTTATTAAAATCAGTAATAACCCCCCCAGGATCCCCGATACTTTGAGTATCTTTCTAAGTTTGAAAACTTTAATCACTTTCATCTGCCATTTTATCTTACTGAGCAATGTTGACATTCTCTGGATAATCCACCAGCTTTCTCCTCACCTCCCCCACCAAGCCCTGGCCACTCTGCATTTACTCAAAGGGCAGGTGGCACTCTTCCAGCATGAGCAATCGTGTTGTCCAGAGGCTACACTTGACAACATGAAAACTAAGGCTCAGAGGGGAATGAAGGTGTCCTGTGTTAGTGCTTAGTGAGGAAAGAGGGTTGCCTATCCTTTGGGGACTCGGGGCAAAGGGAAGAGAGAGTTGAAGGAGGTACAGCAGTATATGTGGGCCTGTCAGACCGTATTCTATGACAGGTGATGGATAAGCAGGGACTTGAAGGAAGTGAAGGAATAAAGCAGGGGCTGACATGAGTCTGAGTGAACTCTGAGAGTTGGTGATGATCAGGGAGGCCTGGCGTGCTGCAATTCATGGGGTTGCAAAGAGTCGGACATAACTGAGGGACTGAACTGAACTGAACTGATGGAGATAGAACATTCCATCCAGGGAGAGTGGCAAGTGCAAAGCCTGAGGGAGGCAGATGCAGTAAGCACCCTGAACAGAGTGAGCAGGAGGAAAGAGGTGGAAGATGAATGCACAGAAGGGTACTGGGCCAGATCTTGGAGCCTTGTGGACCACGTGGAAGAGACTTCCAGAAGAAGGGTGTAAACTAGAGCCATATGACATGCTGTGGTGCTTGCAGAAGCAGGAGGAATTGATGTCTTCACAAGGGCAGGCACCATTAGGTAGCCAATAATGGATGCCTGGTTAGATGGGTGCAGGAGAAGAGGATGATGGGTGGCTTTCTGGAGGAGCCAGTACACTCGGAGGTCAGCAGAGAAAGAAGGTCTTGCTGGAGGGGGAAAGAGTGAAGGAATTTTTTTTTAATGGAGGAATCAACAGCATATTTTTATCCTGAAAGGAATAATCCAGTAGAGGAAAAAAATTTGGGTTTTTTCTCCCTTTATATGTATATTTCCTATATGCACTCCTGC
>NW_024078697.1:0-546 GCF_014754425.2 Oryx dammah
AAGGGGGTGGGGAGCTCTCGTCCCTCGTTCCAGGGTAGGGCTGGCCGGCATGCGCTTGCACGAGGTTCTGGGGCGGCGCTAGCACAAAGTTCTGGGGCCCCGCCATGCGCACAGGAATGGGAGGGCTTGCGCCGCCTGTGCAGGAAGGGGAGTTTCGTGCCCCGCAAACCGGGGTGCGGGGAAGGCAACCGCTCCCCGGCGCGCAGGAAGCTGGGTCTCCTGCACGCCGCAAGCACAGGATGTGGGGGCATGCGCCGCGGGGGGCGGGGTCCACCCCGTGCGCAAGAAGGCAGGGCTCGTGCCCTGCAGCCTTCGCAGGAAGGCGTCTGCAGCCGCGCGTGCCGGTGGACCCTGTGCCAACATGAAAGTGGGGCTCGCTCGGCGCGCAGAGGAAAGGGGGCACACGCCGCTCTCGCCAGGAGAAGCGCGGGTACCGCGCGCGCATGCGCGCGCACCTTGGGGTCGCTTGCAGCTCCGGGTCAGGGAGCGGGACTCGCTGGGGCTGCAGTGAGCTGTCCTGAGGCTGGCAGGGGCGGGGAGAGGCTT
>NW_024078697.1:646-1255 GCF_014754425.2 Oryx dammah
CGCAAGCACAGGATGTGGGGGCATGCGCCGCGGGGGGCGGGGTCCACCCCGTGCGCAAGAAGGCAGGGCTCGTGCCCTGCAGCCTTCGCAGGAAGGCGTCTGCAGCCGCGCGTGCCGGTGGACCCTGTGCCAACATGAAAGTGGGGCTCGCTCGGCGCGCAGAGGAAAGGGGGCACGCGCCGCTCTCGCCAGGAGAAGCGCGGGTACCACGCGCGCATGCGCGCGCACCTTGGGGTCGCTTGCAGCTCCGGGTCAGGGAGCGGGACTCGCTGGGGCTGCAGTGAGCTGTCCTGAGGCTGGCAGGGGCGGGGAGAGGCTTGCTTGGGATCTCCCGCTGCTTTGGGGAGTAGGGAGCTGCGGCCTAAGGCTGCGCAACCGGCTAGCGGTGACCTGGAGGGGCGCAGGGCCAAGTGGCTCATCTTTTCAAGCCACACAAGTTGCACATTCTATACATGATTCACTACCTAGACTACATCTAGGGAATACTTAAAAGGACAATGAGTGTCACACAAAGCAAGCACCTGAAACAGTAGGTTGTTGGGGACCGCAATAGGCATTACTCACAAAAGGGAGGCAAGGCCCCTAACCCCCTCCCTTTGTTCTGAAGGC
>NW_024078698.1:0-1255 GCF_014754425.2 Oryx dammah
GGAAGCAGCCCCGGAGCCAAGACCTCCAGGAGGCGCGTGGCGCCCCCACATGGAAGCCGAGTGCACAACACGCTGGAAAGCGAGCCTCCTGGTGTAAGAGCAGGCAGCACAGCTGCGTGCGTCTGCAAGGCGTGGCTGGGACATCCCCATTGCGCCTCCAGAACAGCAGAGCTCCAGCTCTGCTCAGAGGCCCAATCTGGCAGAGTCCCTGGTGTGAGGGTGCTCTACCCTGGGCGACACTAGCCGAGACTTTGCTCGCTGCTAGTGTTCCTGCCCAGGAAGGAGCATGCTGCCCCAGGCTCGAGACGCCACTGGTGCCTTCCAGGCCTCAGCTCCTCTCCGGGCTTGCCCTTGCAGCTAGGGCCCTGGCGCCCTTGGGGAGGCTCTAGGGGCCGGTGGCTTTCACTCTGCCAAGGACTCCAGCTCTTAGCACTGTGTCAGATGGAATGGAAGCCCAACTACAAGGCTTCTCCCGCTTTGTCTTGGCCACCTGGACTCAGCCCTGCACGGAGAGCACCAGGCTCCCAGGGCCCCTGGGTGGGGGAGGCAGACCCACAACGTGGAGGCTGAGTCCCTACTCGCCTGCCAGTGCTTGACAGACCGAGTTCCCTAGGGCGCTCTTCCCAGCACAGACGCATGCAAGGGGTTGGGGAGTGCCCCTGCGGTTCTGAGCGCCCGCCCACAGCCCCAGCTCAGGGAAGTAGCCCCGGAGCCAAGACCTCCGGGAGGCGCGTTGCGCCCCCGCATGGAAGCCGGGTGCACAGCACGCTGGAAAGCAAGCCTCCTCGGGGGAAGAGCAGGCAGCCCAGCTGCGTGAATCTGCAAGGCCTGGCTGGGACATCCCAAATGCTCCTCCAGAACGGCAGAGCTCCAGCACTGCTCAGAGCCCCGATATGCCAGAGTCCATGGTGTGAGGCTGATCTGCCCTGGGCGACAGTTGCTCAGACATTCCTCGCTGCTAGTGTTCCTGCCCAGGAAGCAGCATGCTGCCCCAGGCTGGGAGACGCCACTGGCGCATTCCAGGACTCAGCTGCTCTCCTTCCTTGCCTTGCAGCTAGCGCCCAGGCGCCATTGGTGAGGATCCAGGGGCCGATGGCTTTCACTCTGCCAAGGCCTCCAGCTCTTAGCAGTGTGTCAGACGGAAGGGAAGCCCAACTACAAGGCTTCTCCCGCTTTGGCTTGGCCGCCTGGACTCAGCGCTGCACGGAGAGCACCAGGCTCCCAGGGCCCCTGGGTGGGGGAGGCTGCCCCACAA
>NW_024078699.1:0-1254 GCF_014754425.2 Oryx dammah
GACAGAATGTGGTCCACTGGAGAAGGGAATGGCAAACCACTTCAGTATTCTTGCCTTGAGAACCCCATGAACAGTATGAAAAGGCAAAATGATAGGATACCAAAAGAGGAACTCCCCAGGTCAGTAGGTGCCCAATATGCTAGTGGAGATCAGTGGAGAAGTAACTCCAGAAAGAATGAAGGGATGGAGACAAAGCAAAAACAATACCTGGCTGTGGATGTGACTGGTGATAGAAGCAAGGTCTGATGCTGTAAAGAGCAATATTGCATAGGAACCTGGAATGTCAGGTCCATGAATCAAGGGAAATTAGAAGTGGTCAAACAGGTGATGGCAAGGGTGAACATCGACATTCTAGGAATCAACGAACTAAAATGGACTGGAATGGGTGAATTTAACTCAGATGACCATTATATCTACTACTGTGGGCAGGAATCCCTGAGAAGAAATGGAGTAGCCACCATGGTCAACAGAAGAGTCCAAAATGCAGTACTTGGATACAATCTCAAAAATGACAGAATGATCTCTGTTCGTTTCCAAGGCAAACCATTCAATATCACGGTAATCCAAGTCTATGCCCCAACCAGTAATGCTGAAGAAGCTGAAGTTGAAAGGTTCTATGAAGACCTACAAGATCTATTAGAACTAACATCCAAAAAAGATGTCCTTTTCATTATAGGGGACTGGAATGCAAAAGTAGGAAGTCAAGAAACACCTGGAATAACGGCAAATTTGGCCTTGGAATACGGAATGAAGCAGAGCAAAGACTAATAGAGTTTTGCCAAGAAAATGCCCTGGTCATAGCAAAAACCCTCTTCCAACAACACAAGAGAAGACTCTATACATGGACATCACCAGATGGTCAACACCAAAAACAGATTAATTATATTCTCTGCAGCAAAAGATGGAGAAGCTCTATACAGTCAACAAAAACAAGACCAGGAGCTGACTGTGGCTCAGATCATGAATTCCTTATTACCAAATGCAGACTGAAATTGAAGAAAGTAGGGAAAACCACTAGACCATTCAGGTATGACCTAAATCAAATCCCTTATGATTATACAGTGGAAGTGAGAAATGGATTTAAGGGCCTAGATCTGATAGATAGAGTGCCTGATGAACTATGGAATGAGGTTCGCGACACTGTGCAGGAGACAGGGATCAAGACCATCCCCAAGGAAAAGAAATGCAAAAAAGCAAAATGGCTCTCTGGGGAAGCCTTACAAATAGCTGTGAAAAGAAGAGAAGCGAAAAGCC
>NW_024078700.1:0-370 GCF_014754425.2 Oryx dammah
CATGGAGACTGGCCTGTCCTGAGGACACAAGGGAGGGTCCCAGAGGTCCCCGTCGTAACTCGAGAAGGTCCCACCGCAACTCGAGAAAATCCAGGAGGTTCTCCCCTCCAGGCGAGATGAGGCCCTTTTCCGCTGAGGCGTCTCGAGGCAAATCACCCCTTCCCTCTTGAACTTCGAAAGGGTCTTTCACACCCTTGCGGCATCTCAAGAAGCTCCCCGACATACCCGCCTCCTCTCGACAGGAACACTGAGGGTCCCGCCCACATCTAGAGGAGCCCCGTTTCCTCCTCAAAGCTCGAGATGAGGGTTCCTTTCCCTGCTTGGTCGGGAAAGAATTCCCGGCTTTGCTGTCGCATCTCCGAGGTGGCGC
>NW_024078700.1:470-1254 GCF_014754425.2 Oryx dammah
TCCTCAAAGCTCGAGATGAGGGTTCCTTTCCCTGCTTGGTCGGGAAAGAATTCCCGGCTTTGCTGTCGCATCTCGGAGGTGGCGCTCTCCACAGGAAATTGGAGAGGAACTCAAGGGGTCGTGCCACCATTCCCAATGTGCACAAAATGTCTCAGTCCACTCCAGAAGAACCTGATTTCCCTGCACTCCCTTGACATGCAAGCCGAGGATCGACTCACACCACAGTGGCACGTGTGACAGACTTGTAGGAAAGCCTCGTGGGAAAGCCTTCAAAGAATGCCACAGATCCCTGTATCAAGGCGCCGGGAAGCCTGCCCCCGCTGCTCCAGCTCGTGAGGAAAGCGGACGTGCATGGCCCCACTCGAGACGAGCACTGACTCCCCTGTGGAGCCTCCAGAAGGACCCCAAGATCCATGTCAGCACTGGAGAGGAATCCTCAGGTTCCGTCATAGACTCCACACGAGGTCTTAGGCCCTGGCACCTACTGCAGAGGAATCCCGACAGGCCCCTCGCAAGTCGCATGGAGACTGGCCAGTCCTGAGGCCACAAGGGAGGGTCCCAGAGGTCCCCGTCGTAACTCAAGAAAGTCCCGCCGCAACTCGAGAAAATCCAGGAGATTCTCCCCTCCAGGCGAGATGAGGCCCTTTTCCGCTGAGGCGTCTCGAGGCAAATCACCCCTTCCCTCTTGAACTTCGAAAGGGTCTTTCACACCCTTGCTGCAACTCAAGAAGTTCCCGGACATACCCGCATCCAGTCGAAAGGAACACCGAGGGTCCTGCCGACA
>NW_024078702.1:0-1254 GCF_014754425.2 Oryx dammah
TGCACACCGTGCACCTGCTCAGCACCAACACGTTATCTTCCCTCCTTCACTCTCCGTGACTGTGTTACCCTCGGGCCCTCCCGCCTGCCAGTTCCCCACTGTATCCACCACTCAGTTCTGTGTTTCTGTGTATGTGTTCTCGTGTCATTTGTTTTGTTCCTTGATTTTTTTTCACGTGTTTTCTTTTTGTTTCTTGGTTTCTTCCTGCTTTACACATGAGTGAGGTCAATAGGTGTTTCTCTTCTCAATCTGTCTTCAGACATAGAAGGAACAAAGCTGATATATGACTTGGATTGGTCAGGAAACTCTTAACAAGGTCACATGACCTTGGAGCAGTAACAAGTCAGCTAAGAAAGAGAAATTCCACCACAGACACTCAGCCACCTCTGAGGCTGCATCTCTTCCAGTATACAGTGTTCAGCGCCCACCATTCTGAGCATCTACTGACAGATGGGAGGTTTCCAGCTGGATTTCAGGTTGTGTGGCTTTGTTTAGTGTTCAGTGTATGCCCCAGAGAAACAAGATGTAGACAAAATATGTACACCTGTGGCTTTATGCACTGTGAAAGTCGCTCAGTGATGTCCAACTCTGCGATCCCATGGACTGTATATGAAATACAATTCCGGCCTTGGAATTCTCCAGGCCGGAATATTGGAGTGGGTAGCCTTTCCCTTCTCCAGGGAATCTTCCCAACCTAGGAATCGAACCCAGGTCTCCCGCACTGCAGGCAGATTCTTTACCAGCTGAGCCACAAGGGATGCACTGAGGCATGGATAATGTAATTTTAAGTATTTCTTTTTCTAGGGTACCTTTGGGTTACAATAATACATGTTCTATTTGTATAAAAATAGATTTCAACTCTAGCATGCCATGAAACTGACCAGCACCAGAAACTAGGTTTTTCTTTTCCAGCCTGCGGACCTCTCTTACTGTCGCCCTCTGACCCCCACTGCTCTGCTCTGTGAATGTGTGTTTATTTTTGTGTCCCTTGCTGTCTCTTAATAATTTTTTGCACTTATTCCCTCTTTTTCTTTGCATTTAGGGTTCCATATATGAGTGAATTTATAACGTATTTCCCTTTTCTGAAAGTGTCTAAAGATGTTATTGGATCAAAGGTGATACTTAACCTTGATTGGATTAATACAACCTCATTGAAGTCACGTGATGTAGGAGCAGACTCAAAGGCAGCAGGAAAGGGAAATGACCTCACGGACCCTCCTTAGCCACCTTCAAAGGTGCACAAAGTGTCCAGCA
>NW_024078703.1:0-1254 GCF_014754425.2 Oryx dammah
ATGTGAAGTCAAGTGGGCCTTAGAAAGCATCACTATGAACAAAGCTAGTGGAGGTGATGGAATTCCAGTTGAGCTGTTTCAGATCCTGAAAGATGATGCTGTGAAAGTGTTGCACTCAATATGCCAGCAAATTTGGAAAACTCCGCAGTGGCCACAGGACTGGAAAAGGTCAGTTTTCATTCCAATCCCAAAGAAAGGCAATGCCAAAGAATGTTCAAACTACCACATAATGGCACTCATCTCACATGCTAGTAAAGTAATGCTCAAAATTCTCCAAGCCAGGCTTCAGCAATACATGAACTGTGAACTCCCTGATGTTCAAGCTCGTTTTAGAAAAGTTAGAGGAACCAGAGATCAAATTGCCAACATCTGCTGGATCATGGAAAAAGCAAGAGAGTTCCAGAAAAACATCTATTTCTGCTTTATTGACTATGCCAAAGCCTTTGACTGTGTGGATCACAGTAAACTGTGGAGAATTCTGAGAGAGATGGGAATACCAGATCACCTGACCTGCCTCTTGAGAAATCTGTATGCAGGTCAGGAAGCAACAGTTAGAACTGGACATGGAACAACAGACTGGTTCCAAATAGGAGAAGGAGTATGTCAAGGCTGTATATTGTCACCCTGCTTATTTAACTTACATGCAGAGTACATCATGAGAAACGCTGGGCTGGAAGAAACACAAGCTGGAATCAAGATTGCTGGGAGAAATATCAATAACCTCAGATATGCAGATGACACCACCCTTATGGCAGAAAGTGAAGAGGAACTAGAAAGCCTCTTGATGAAAGTGAAAGTGGAGAGTGAAAAAGTAGGCTTAAAGCTCAACATTCAGAAAACGAAGATCATGGCATCTGGTCCCATCACTTCATGGGAAATAGATGGGGAAACAGTAGAAACAGTGTCAGACTTTATTTTCTTGGGCTCCAAAATCACTGCAGATGCTGACTGCAGCCATGAAATTAAAAGACGCTTACTCCTTGGAAGAAAAGTTATGACCAACCTAGATAGCCTATTCAAAAGCAGAGACATTCCTTTGCTGACTAAGGTCCGTCTAGTCAAGGCTATGGTTTTTCCTGTGGTCATTTATGGATGTGAGAGTTGGACTGTGAAGAAGGCTGAGAGCTGAGGAATTGATGCTTTTGAACTGTGGTGTTGGAGAAGACTCTTGAGAGTCCCTTGGACTGCAAGGAGATCCAACCAGTCCATTCTGAAGGAGATCAGCCCTGGGATTTCTTTGGAAGGAATGATGCT
>NW_024078704.1:0-1254 GCF_014754425.2 Oryx dammah
TGTCATGAGAAACGCTGGGCTAGATGAAGCACAAGCTGGAATCAAGACTGCCAGGAGAAATATCAATAACCTCAGATATGCAGATGACACCATGCTTATGGCAGAAACTGAAGAAGAACTAAAGAGCCTCTTGTTGAAAGTGAAAGAGGAGAGTGAAAGAGTTGGCTTAAAGCTCAACATTCAGAAAACTAAGATCATGGCATCCAGTTCCATGGCTTCATGGCAAATAGATGGGGAAACAGTGGAAACAGCGGCAGACTTTATTTTTGGGGGCTCCAAAATCTCTGCAGATGGTGATTCCAGCCATGAAATTAAAAGACACTTACTCCTTGGAAGGAAAGTTATGACCACCGAGACAGCAAATTAAAAAGCAGAGACATTACTTTGTCAACAATGGTCTGTCTACTCAAAGCTATGGTTTTTCCAATAGTTATGTATGGATGTGAAAGTTGGACTATAAATAAAACTGAGTGCCGAAGAATTGATGCTTTTGAACTGTGGTGTTGGAGAAGACTCTTGAGAGTCCCTTGGACTGCAAGGAGATCCAACCAGTCCATCCTAAACAAGATCAGTCCTGGGTGTTCATTGGAAGGACTGTCAAAGCTGAAACTCCAATATTTTGGACATCTGATGGGAAGAGCTGACTGATTTGAAAAACCCTGATGCTGGGAAAGATTGAGGACAGGAGGAGAAGGGGATGACAGAGGATGAGATGGTTGGATGCTGTCACAGACTCAACTGACATGAGTTTGGGTAAACTCCAGGAGCTGGTTATGGCCAGGGAGGCCTGGGTGCCGCAGTTCAGGGGGTCTCAAAGAGTCAGACATGACTGAGCGACTGAACTGAACTGAACTGACTAGACAGACCTTTGTTGACAAAGTAATGTCTCTGTTTTTTAATATGCTATCTAGGTTGGTCATAACTTTCCTTCCAAGGAGTAAGTGTCTTTTAATTTCACGGCTGCCGTCACCATCTGCAGTGATTTTGGAGCCCAAAAAAGTAAAGTCTGCCACTGTTTCCCCATCTATTTGTCATGACATGATGGGACCAGATGCCATGATCCTAGTTTTCTGAATGTTGAGCTTTAGGCCATCTTTTTCACTTGCCTCTTTCACTTTCATCAAGAGGCTTTTTAGTTCTTCTTCAGTTTCTGCCATAAGCGTGGTGTTATTTGCATATCCGAGGTTATTGATATTTCTCCTGGCAATCTTGATTCCAGCTTGTGCTTCATCTAGCCCAGCGTTTCTCATGACA
>NW_024078705.1:0-1254 GCF_014754425.2 Oryx dammah
TGTCATGAGAAACGCTGGGCTAGATGAAGCACAAGCTGGAATCAAGATTGCCAGGAGAAATATCAATAACCTCGGATATGCAAATAACACCACGCTTATGGCAGAAACTGAAGAAGAACTAAAAAGCCTCTTGATGAAAGTGAAAGAGGCAAGTGAAAAAGATGGCCTAAAGCTCAACATTCAGAAAACTAGGATCATGGCATCTGGTCCCATCATGTCATGACAAATAGATGGGGAAACAGTGGCAGACTTTACTTTTTTGGGCTCCAAAATCACTGCAGATGGTGACGGCAGCCGTGAAATTAAAAGACACTTACTCCTTGGAAGGAAAGTTATGACCAACCTAGATAGCATATTAAAAAACAGAGACATTACTTTGTCAACAAAGGTCTGTCTAGTCAGTTCAGTTCAGTTCAGTCGCTCAGTCATGTCTGACTCTTTGAGACCCCCTGAACTGCGGCACCCAGGCCTCCCTGGCCATAACCAGCTCCTGGAGTTTACCCAAACTCATGTCAGTTGAGTCTGTGACAGCATCCAACCATCTCATCCTCTGTCATCCCCTTCTCCTCCTGTCCTCAATCTTTCCCAGCATCAGGGTTTTTCAAATCAGTCAGCTCTTCCCATCAGATGTCCAAAATATTGGAGTTTCAGCTTTGACAGTCCTTCCAATGAACACCCAGGACTGATCTTGTTTAGGATGGACTGGTTGGATCTCCTTGCAGTCCAAGGGACTCTCAAGAGTCTTCTCCAACACCACAGTTCAAAAGCATCAATTCTTCGGCACTCAGTTTTATTTATAGTCCAACTTTCACATCCATACATAACTATTGGAAAAACCATAGCTTTGAGTAGACAGACCATTGTTGACAAAGTAATGTCTCTGCTTTTTAATTTGCTGTCTCGGTGGTCATAACTTTCCTTCCAAGGAGTAAGTGTCTTTTAATTTCATGGCTGGAATCACCATCTGCAGAGATTTTGGAGCCCCCAAAAATAAAGTCTGCCGCTGTTTCCACTGTTTCCCCATCTATTTGCCATGAAGCCATGGAACTGGATGCCATGATCTTAGTTTTCTGAATGTTGAGCTTTAAGCCAACTCTTTCACTCTCCTCTTTCACTTTCAACAAGAGGCTCTTTAGTTCTTCTTCAGTTTCTGCCATAAGCATGGTGTCATCTGCATATCTGAGGTTATTGATATTTCTCCTGGCAGTCTTGATTCCAGCTTGTGCTTCATCTAGCCCAGCGTTTCTCATGACA
>NW_024078706.1:0-1253 GCF_014754425.2 Oryx dammah
CTCTTATGATTATACAGTGGAAGTGAGAAATAGATTTAAGGGCCTAGATCTTATAGACAGAGTGCCTGATGAACTATGGAATGAGGTTCGTGACACTGTACAGGAGACAGGGATCAAGACCATCCCCATGGAAAAGAAATGCAAAAATCAAAATGGCTGTCTGGGCAGGCCTTACAAATAGCTGTGAAAAGAAGAGAGGCGAAAAGCAAAGGAGAAAAGGAAAGATATAAGCATCTGAATGCAGAGTTCCAAAGAATAGCCAAGAAGAGATAAGAAAGCCTTCTTCAGCGATCAATGCAAAGAAATAGAGGAAAACAACAGAATGGGAAAGACTAGAGATCTCTTCAAGAAAATTAGAGATACCAAGGGAACATATCATGCAAAGATAGGCTCGATAAAGGACAGAAATGGTCTGGACCTAACAGAAGCAGAAGATATTAAGAAGAGGTGGCAAGAATACACAGAAGAACGTACAAAAAAGATCTTCACGACCAAGATAATCATGATGCTGTGATCACTAATCTAGAGCCAGACATCTTGGAATATGAAGTCAAGTGGGCCTTAGAAAGCATCACTACGAACAAAGCTAGTGACGGTGATGGAATTCCAGTTGAGCTGTTTCAAATCCTGAAAGATGATGCTGTGAAAGTACTGCACTCAATATGCCAGCAAGTTTGGAAAACTCAGCAGTGGCCACAGGACTGGAAAAGTTCAGTTTTCATTCCAATCCCAAAGAAAGGCAATGCAAAAAAATGCTCAAACTACCACACAATTGCACTCATCTCACATGCTAGTAAAGTAATGCTCAAAATTCTTCAAGCCAGGCTTTAGCAATAAGTGAACCGTGAACTCCCTGATGTTCAAGTTGGTTTTAGAAAAGGAAGAGGAACCAGAGTTCAAATTGCCAACATCCACTGGATCATGGAAAAATAAGGGAGTTCCAGAAAAACATCTATTTCTGCTTTATTGACTATGCCAAGGCCTTTGACTGTGTGGATCACAATAAACTGTGGAAAAGTCTGAGAGAGATGGGAATAACAGACCACCTAACCTGCCTCTTGAGAAATCTGTATGCAGGTCAGGAAGCAACAGTTAGAACTGGACATGGAACAACAGACTGGTTCCAAATAGGAAAAGGAGTACGTCAAGGCTGTATATTGTCACCCTGCTTATTTAACTTCTATGCAGAGTACATCATGAGAAACACTGGGCTGGAAGAAACACAAGCTGGAATCAAGATTGCCATGAGAAAT
>NW_024078707.1:0-1253 GCF_014754425.2 Oryx dammah
CTGGGGCAGGAAAGAGAGAGACTAGAGAGTCACACCTGGGCTTTTCCGGCCTCCACTCAGAAGTGACACAGGTGACACCACCCACGCTTCATTGGCCAGAATGAGTCACCGGGAAGTAGAAATGCAGCTATTTGACGAGTATTACTGTCTATCCACATCCTTCAGGAGAGCTCCTGAGAGCAGTGTTGTCAGTTTTTTCTCACCTTGGAGAAGATTCTGAGGTACAGCTTTGTGCAGAGATTGAACATGATCTCACCCTCCGGAGCGGGCTTGAAGGCATTTTCTGTTTGGATCCTTTGGCTGGTGTGTCTCTGACTCCTTACTCCACCTCAGTCTGTGCCGGGTGGGGTCAGTCAGCTTTGTGCCCCCACCTCCCTTCCCCACTCAGTATCACTAACTGCACAGCGATTTTCAGCATTTGTTCATGCATTCATTTCTTATCCAATGTTTGTTAAACCCCTTCTATGTGTCTTTAGTTGACCTTATAGAGACATTGAAGAATAAGACACAATACTTGCTCTCAAGAAGCCCCCAGTTTGGAGACAATAAGAAAGTCTTTACAGATTGAAGAGCCACAGCAGTAATTGTGAGCTGGAGGAATTAGAAAGAGTTCACAGAGGTGACAACTCTGTGCATCTAAAAACAGGGGAAAAAAAAAAAAACAGGGAAAGATACACATACTTTCTTTCTGTAGTGGGCTGAAAATACGTCCTCTAGAATTCAACTGGAGAAGGCAATGGCACCCCACTCCAGTACTCCTGCCTGGAAAATCCCATGGATGGAGGAGCCTGGTGGGTTACAGTCCATGGGGTCGCACAGAGTCGGACACGACTTCACTTTCACTTTCACTTTGCACTTTCACGTACTGGAGAAGGAAGTGGCAACCCACTCCAGTGTTCTTGCCTGGAGAATCCCAGGGACGGGGGAGCCTGGTGGGCTGCCGTCTATGGGGTCACACAGAGTCGGACACGACTGAAGCGACTTAGCAGCAGCAGAATTCAAATATGCATAAATGTAATATTCACTATTGTTATAACTGATTTCATCTTGTGCAGTAGCAAGTGGTGTTTGCATGAATTGAAAGTTCCACAAAGTTAACGCAGTCTCTCCTGTTTAAAACCACAGACTCTCCCATTTAAAATTTGTCCCCCAAGTTAGCTTGGGTTTATGGTAATAATTATCTTGTCAACTCTAGTTGAAGCTCCTTGCTGAGACTGGTTTTCCTGTATTTAAGGAGACATCTTCTCGTCTCT
>NW_024078708.1:0-300 GCF_014754425.2 Oryx dammah
CCTCATGTGGAGCCTATGACGGAACCTGAGTATTCCCCTCCAGTGCTTACATGGATCTTGGGGTACTTCTGGAGGCTCCACCGGGGAGTCAGCCGTCGTCTCAAGTGGGGACATGCACGTCCACTTTCCTCACAAGCTGAATCAGTCGTGGCAGGCTTCCCGTCGCCTTGATACAGGGATCTGTGGCATTCTTTGGAGGGTTTCCCGCGAGGCTTTCACACCAGGCTTTCCAGCAGGGTTGTCACAGGTTCCACGGTGGTGTGAGTCGATTCTCGGCGTGCATGTCGAGGAAGTGCAGGG
>NW_024078708.1:400-1253 GCF_014754425.2 Oryx dammah
CAGGAAAATCGGGAGTCCTTTCCTTACGAAGCAGGGAAAGGAACCCTCATCTCGAGCTATGAGGAGGAAACGGCGCTCCTCTTGATGTGGGCGGGACCGTAGGTGTTCCTCTAGTGTGGAGGCGGGTAAGTCGGAGAACTTCTGGAGTTGTAGCAAGGGTGTGAAGAACCCTTTCGAAGTTCAAGAGGGAAGGTGTAATTCGCCTCGAGAGGCCTCAGCGAAAAGGGCCTCATCTCGCCTGGAGGGGAGAACCTCCTGGATTTTCTCGAGTTGTGGCGGGCCCTTCTCAAGTTACGATGGGGACCTCTGGGACCCTCCCTCTTGGCCTCAGGAAAGGCCAGTCTCCTTGCGAGTTGCGTGGGGCCTCTCGGGATTCCTCTCCAGTAAGTGTCGGGGCCTAAGACCTCGCGTGGAACGAGACCAGAACCTGAGGATTCCTCTAAAGTGCTGACAAGGTACGTGGGGTACCACTGGAGGCTCCACAGGGGGGTCAGTCCTCATCTCGAGTGTTGACATGCATGTCCGCTTTCCTCACTAGCTGGAGCAGCGGTGGCAGGCTTCCGGGCGCCTTAATACAGGCATCTGTGGCATTCTTTGGAAGCTTTCCCGCGAGGCTTTCCGACAGTGCTGTCACATGTGCCACTGTGGTGTGAGTCGATCCTCGGCGTGCATGTCGAGGAAGTGCAGGGAAATCAGGTTCTTCTGGAGTGGACTGAGACATTTTGTGCACATTGGGAATGGTGGCACGACCCCTGGAGTTCCTCTCGACTTTCCTGTGGAGAGTGCCTCCTCCGACATGCGACAGGAAAGCCGGGAAACCTTTCCCGACGAATCAGGGAAAGGAACCCTCATC
>NW_024078709.1:0-137 GCF_014754425.2 Oryx dammah
CAGCCATCTCATCCTCTGTCGTCCCCTTCTCCTCCTGCCCCCAATCCATCCCAGCATCAGGGGCTTTTCCCGTGAGTCAACTCTTTGCATGAGGTGGCCAAAGTATTGGTGTTTCAGCTTCAGCATCAGTCCTTCCA
>NW_024078709.1:147-1253 GCF_014754425.2 Oryx dammah
AGTCCTTCCAAAGAACAGCCAGGACTGATCTCCTGTAAAATGGACTGGTTGGATCTCCTTGCAGTCCAAGGGACTCTCAAGCGTCTTCTCCAACTCCACAGACCAAAGCCTCAATTCCTCGGGGCTCAGCTTTCTTCAGGGTCCAACTCTCACATGCATAAAAACTTTACTAACTATACATAAAGATGCTCACCAAAAAGCATCTCTCACTTACTAGGAACTTATTAATACCTCTGATCTTCAGTGTCCTCAAGTAGAAAATGGGAATGTTGAAAACACCTTCCTTGGAGATTTTGTTTTAATTAAATGAAGGAGATTCTGTAAAACAACAAGGACATGGTTAGAAATGTAAGTGACATAGTTCATCTTGTTATTGTTTATTTTTTTAGAAGAAAGAGTTGAAATCGAGTGTTTTCCCCGCTAATCTGGACCGACAATGCACTCTCCCACAAAGTTCACTAAGTAGAGACCATACACTCACCAGAAAGTATCTCTTTCACTTTCTAGGAACTTCATGAATACCTCTGGTCCTCAGTTGCCTCATCTAGAAAATGGGAACGTTGATTACACCTTCTCTGTAGTTTTCTTTTGAGTTCCATGCAGACAAGCAGGTAAAACAAGACGGACTTTGCTTGGTAGATCTAACTATCGTCCTTCATTTTGTTTTGTTTCTAATAGATGGAGCTCACTTTGAGCCTTTTCCACCAACAGTCTAGAGACAGTGCCATTTCTGCATAGTTTACTGTGTCCATCAATACGCAGAGCATAACGTATCTCTTTCAGTTGTTAGTTACTTCATTAAATCCTCTGTGCCTCAGTTTACTCATCTATAAAATGGGAGTGTTCATAACACCTTCCTGTTGATTTGTTTTACTTAAATGGAACAAAGCATATGACCCATCCAGGATGTCCCTTAGTAGATCTAAGTCAAATACTTCATTTCTTTTTTTTTACAAGAGAGAGGTGAACTTGAGTTTTTCTCTCCAACCATCTAGATAGACAACGCCCTTTTGCACAGCTTATGCAGTGTAGATAAATACACTCTCAACGAAATCATCTGTTTCACTACTTGTGCCTTCATTACTGCCTCTGTGCCTCAGTTTCCT
>NW_024078710.1:0-1253 GCF_014754425.2 Oryx dammah
CTGAACTGAGAGGAGCTGAGGGCAGCGGGTCCTTGCCCCGGACCAGCCGTGTGCCCCTCCCCCTAAGCTTCCTGCCTGCTGACCCCTGGACCTTTTGACCTGACCTGGGACGGGACCAGGAAGCAGAGAGGCCCAGAGGAGCAGAAGTGGGTATTGGGAGGGACTCCTCTGAAGAGGCTCCACCCTGTCCCTGCCCGGGGCCTGGTGCTGCTGCAGGTGGCATCCCTGCTGGGAAATGACCCCAAGGGGCAGGGCCGGGTGGCTGCCTTCAGCTCTGCTGCTGCTCCAGCTCCCAGGTGAACGGCTCAGGCCTTCCTGCGGGAGGGGAGGGGCAGGGCTGGAGCGGGGTGAGAGGGGGTAGGGGGGAGAAGGTTCCAGGAGGGGCTGCCGCCTGTCTCAGCAGCGAGCAGGAGTGTTCAGGGTGCGAAGTAGGTGAGCTGGTCCACTGTGCTGGTGGGAGGGGGCGCCTGTGATGGTCACACCTCAACGGTCACAGCCATAAATGACCTCTTGGGACACCACACACACACACACACACTCATGCACACACACACACTAACACTCTCTCTTACACACACATGCACACGAACACACACACACTCACGCACACACACACTAACACTCTCTCTTACACACACATGCACACTAACACACACACACACTCACACACACACACACACATACACACACAGAAGTTTTCCCATCCTGGGCTCTTCTGTCTCCGAGGACACCCTCTCCTCTGTGAGGAGGGAGCTCCTCCCTATCTTCCTCCCCTGGGTCTGAGGAAGGCCCTTTTCTGCCTTGGCCTCCTCCAGACCCCATGGCCCCTTCAGGGACCCGCATCCGGGGCTCTTCTGACCCAGGCCCACCTGATGGAGCCGGACCCGGTTGTGTTTTCCAGACTGTTTGTCCCTGAGCGGCCCCCGGAGAGTGACGGGCATTGTCGGGGGATCCCTGAGCGTGGAGTGTCGGTACCGGGAGAGATTCAGAGACGACAACAAATTCTGGTGCAAACCCCCGTGTGTGTTATCACCGAAGATAGTGGAGACCACAGAGTCAGAGAAAGAAGTGAGGAGGGGCCGCGTGTCCATCAGAGACCGTCCTGCAAACCTCACCTTCACAGTGACCTTGGAGAGCCTCAGAGAGGAGGATGCGGGAAGGTACTTGTGTGGGATCACTGTGTTATTTGCAATTGACCCCACCTTCGAGGTGGAGGTGTCTGTGACCCCAGGTGAGCATCCTCCGCCCTCACT
>NW_024078711.1:0-1253 GCF_014754425.2 Oryx dammah
TTGTTCTTGCTGGAGAGGGGTGAGTTTTTGATGCCTGATGGAAAGCTGGGGCATTTGCGGGAGTTTGTGCTGGAGCTGGTCTGCCTGTAGGTGGATGGTCTGCTTCTGTTTAGTCTGGAAGCACTGCAGAGTTTTCACTTGCAGCTGAGTCTGTTCCACCTGTGGCTGGCTAAGTTTCTGCGGCTTAGCTGACTGTGACTGAGTCAGGGCAGATCGATAAAACAGGCCTGTCTGAGGGTCTAAAGTGTCCATCTCTTCAACCTCGCCCTCCTCAGTTCCAAGTTCCTCGCTGTGTTTGGTAAAAGCAGTGTGACTGCTTAATGCCTAAGTAAAAAAGGCACAAAGTAAGAATGAAATAAGAAAAACACCTATATTGCTACATTTTCCTCAAATTGGAAAAGACTTGATTATGAGAATCATTCAAAATTTTCAGAAGGGAGAACCTAAGAAGACCAAAAAACTCTCAAGGTCTCTAAATCTAAAGGCAGCCTTAGATTGAGACTCTTAAAATTTCAACTCTTAGACATTAAGTACCACAAAAACTGGCAACTGGCTAATGTACTGCAATAAGAAAACTCTCAGAGGGCCCAGAACTTAAAAGGTAAGAAAAATAAGGATGTTCTGTAAGCACAGCACAAGATGGGAAAAGAAAAGGGTCCCTGGCTCAGGACACAGCTCCAGAGCTGTTCATCTGTCCAAAGGAAGAACACAGCAACCCAGAAGTGAAGTATCTAGAGAAAATCCAAGGTTCAGAGACGCCCACTTGTGCTGTGCACCCATTCAGCACGGTCCAGAAGGTAGGCATTTGTCTGAGGGCCTTGCCCATCCCAGTCTCCGCAGAGGGCCTCTTTGCTAAGGGTGGAGATGGGTGGCCAGGCCTACCAAGGTCTGAGTGATCTGCCCTCTGCCTCAGCCCTCCTCGGCCAGGTTCCACGCCCACCAGGCATCGGCTCTCACACACCCGGCTCCCTCCCAGGAGGGAAGGAAACTGTGGCAGCAACAAGAGCACTCCTGTCAGGAGAAACAGCGATGGCCTGATGTCAGTCACAACAGCGCTGGACGGCAGCGATCGTGAGTGACTTGGTTAGAGCCAGCTGTCCGACCTCCCCGAGTATCTTGAGAAAAGTCAATGTCAGGACATCCAGATGAGGGCCAGACTCCAGGCTGAGAGCTGACACCCAGCAAAATCTCTGGCCATCTGCTTTCCCTCAGTGACAGAAGATCCATCCCAATCCCATCCTTCCCACTGCTTT
>NW_024078713.1:0-1252 GCF_014754425.2 Oryx dammah
CTCAATTTTAAAAATGAGCAAACATATTCTTCGTGAAGTTACCAAAAGTATTCTTCACTTACTTGATTTTCTTCTAATAATTTTTTCATTTGGCATGTGATATGTCCTAGATCCAAATATATATTGTGTCTGCACTCAGGAAGCATGTAATATTGGAAAGGCCATTACAAAACAGTGCAATCGAAGCTACCACAAGGGAAAAATAAAATATGGGCACTAACAGAGGCATCCAAATTGGAAAAAGAGTATAAGGGGATACTACCTAAGATAGGTGGTGTCTATGTCAAGACTTTTAAAAGAATTCACCAAAGATGGAGTCAGGTAAAGAGTATTACAGATAAAGGGAAATAGAATGTGCAAATATAAAGTCAAGATTTTGTTTAGGAGGATGACATTAACTCAGAATGACTGGAGCACACAACCCCAAACAGGCAACAATAAATATAAAATTAAAACAATAAGCAGAAGCCACCTTGTGAAAATAATTATGAACTATTATGAGATGCTGTGTATTATCTGGAAGGCATTGAGAAGCACTGTAAGGGATCTGCATGGCAAATGTTACACTGAAATGTTAGTATATGAAATATGATTTCATATATGCATATGTACTTATATATGTAACTGTATATATATATATATATATATATACATACATACATATATATATATATACACATACATACATATATATACACTCATCAGTGGCCACAGGACTGGAAAAGGTCAGTTTTCATTCCAACCCCAAAGAAAGGCAATGCCAAAGAATGCTCAAACTACCACATAATTGCACTCATCTCACACGCTAGTAAGGTAATGCTCAAAATTCTCCAAGCCAGGCTTCAGCAATATGTGAACTGTGAACTTCCTGATGTTCAAGCAGGTTTTAGAAAAGGCAGAGGAACCAGAGATCAAATTGCCAATATCTGCTGGATCATCGAAAAAGCAAGAGAGTTCCAGAAAACCATCTATTTCTCCTTTATTGACTATGCCAAAGCCTTTGACTGTGTGGATCACAATAAACTGTGGAAAATTCTGAAAGAGATGGGAATACCAGACCACCTGACCTGCCTCTTGAGAAACGTATATGCAGGTCAGGAAGCAACAGTTAGAACTGCACATAGAACAACAGACTGGTTCCAAATAGAAAAAGGAGTATGTCAAGGCTGTATATTGTCACCCTGCTTATTTAACTTCTATGCAGAGTACATCATGAGAAACACTGGGGTGGAAGAAGCACAAGCTGGAATCA
>NW_024078714.1:0-1252 GCF_014754425.2 Oryx dammah
ACATATATACTACCATATGTAAAAGAGATCACCAGTAGGAATTTGCTATGTAATTCAGGGAGCTCAACCCGGTGCTCCGTGACAACCTAGAAGGGTGGGATGGAGTAGGAGGATGGGAGGGGTCAATAGGGAGGGGACATATGCATGCCTATGGCTGATTCATGTTGATGTATGGCAGAAACCAACACAACAGTGCAAAGCAATCATCCTCCAATGAAAAATAAATTTTAGAAAATATATTTAAAAAAAAAAGAATTTCCTATCTGTTTAAGGCTGACTAATATTCCACTGTATGTACAGATCACATTGTTTTTATCCATTCCTTCATGGATGGACATCTGGGTTGCTTCCAACTTTCAGCTATTGTGAATAATGCTACTAAGGAACACAGGTGTACAAATATGTCTTTGAGCCCTATTTTCAATTCTTTGGGGTATACACCCAAAGTGGAATTACTGGATAGTATGGCAAATGTATTTTTCATTTTTGAGGAACCACCATACTGCATCCATAGCTGCTGTCCCATTTTGCATTCCTACTCACAGTGCAGAGGTGTTCATCAGCAGCATTTGAGCAAGAACAAAACACAGTCCAGAGAAGTATATGACTTGTTTTAGAGTGCCACAGTGTTTGCAGAACAAAGGTTGTATTCATAGTTTCCTGGCTCTTTGATTGCTTGCTCTTCATCAAAATGTTAAACTTGGACTTTGGAATATCAGGAGTGGAAGCCCCCCTCACAATAACTGGTGGTCACTGGGTCAGCCTAGTCTTGCAGAGCAGTGTAGTGAGGAGACATTTCATGCCCCAAAGCAGCAGGGAACACAGTCCTGTCATTTCTGATTCAGAATGAATGTTAGTCCCCCTCTCTCCAGGCAGTTGGGAGGCCACTCTAGTTTGATGCTTTGACTGAGGTGGGCTAGAGTCTGTGCCTCCCATCAAATGTCATTTCATTCTGCCCCAGAGCAGAGTTCCTATTCCATGTCACTCTGCAAACAATGAAACAGAAAGTGTCCAGGTTTCAGGATCCTTGGTGGAAAAAAGTGTACAGTCTGAGCGCTCTGATCAGCAAGACCCAAAATGAGTAACTTCACCCCTGTCAAAAAGAGGAGGGAATAATGATAATTTGCCCTGTATTGTGGGGCAAAGGAGAACAAAGATGAAATGTAGTTTCAGAAAAATCAGACAAGCAGGGCTGGTTGATTTCAATTCAAAAATCAGCATTCTTATCCATCCAACTTATACCAATTAAGCA
>NW_024078716.1:0-337 GCF_014754425.2 Oryx dammah
GGCTTTCCCGGAGCATCTCGGAGGAGGATCTCTCCACAGGAAATTCGAGAGGAACTCCAGCGGTGGTGCCACCATTCCCAATGTGCACAAAATGTCTCAGTCCACTGCAGAAGAACCTGATTTCCCTGCACTGCGTAGACTTGCACTCCGAGGATCGACACACCACAGTGGCACCTGTGACAGCCCTGTGGGATACCTTCGTGGGAAAGCCACCATATAATGCCACAGATCCCTGTATCAAGGCGACAGGAAGCTTGCCATGGCTGCTTCAGCTCATGAGGAAAGCGCACCTGCATGTCCCAACTCGAGACTAGGTCAGACTCCTCTGTGGTGCCTC
>NW_024078716.1:347-1251 GCF_014754425.2 Oryx dammah
GTCGGTAAGCCTGCCATGGCAACTCCAGTTCATGAGGAAAGCGGACCTTCATGTCCCCACTCGAGACTAGGATAGACTCCCCTGTGGTGCCTCCAGAAGTACCCCAAGATCCATGTCAGCACTGGAGAGTAATCCACAGGTTCCGTCATAGACTCCACACGAGGACTTAGGCCCCGGTACCGGCTGCAGAGGATTCCCGACAGGCCGCTCGAAACTCGCATGGAGACTGGCCTTTCCTGAGGCCACAAGGGAGGGTCCCAGAGGTCAACGTCGTAACTCGAGAAGGTCCCGCCACAACTCGAGAAAATCCACGAGGTTCTCCCCTCCAGGTGAAATGAGTCCGGTTTCCGCTGATGCGTCTCGAGGCAAATCACATCTTCCCTCTGGATCTTCGAAAGGGTCCTTCACACCCTTGCTGCAACTCAAGAAGTTCCGCCACATACCCGCCTCCACTCGAGAGGAACCCCGAGGGTCCCGGCCACATCAAGAGGAGCCCCATTTTCTACTCATAGCTCTAGATGAGGGTACCATTCCCTGCTTCGTCGGGAAAGAATTCCCGGGTTTTCTGGCGCATCTCGGAGGAGGCGCTCTCCACAGGAAATTTGAAAGGAACTCCAGCGGTGGTGCCACCAATCCCAATGTGCACAAAAAGTTCAGTCCACTGCAGAAGAACCTGATTTTCCTGCACTGCGTAGACTTGCACACCGAGGATCGACTCCCATCACAGTGGCACGTGTGACAGCCCTGTGGGAAATCCTCGTGGGAAAGCCTCCATGGAATGCCGCAGATCCCTGTATCAAGGGGACCGGAAGCGTGCCGTGGCTGCTCCAGCTCGTGAGGAATGCGGACGTGCATAACCCCACTCGAGACTAGGACAGACTCCCCTGTGATGCCTCCAGAAGTA
>NW_024078717.1:0-1251 GCF_014754425.2 Oryx dammah
TCACTGGGCAATGTGGCAAAGAATATCTGGAAGAGATCCCTAAAGAACGTTTAGGGAGGTGGGTCTTCATGGGTGTGCACCAAACAAGGGATTGCTTAACTGTATTTTCGCCAGTGAGCATCCTGTTCCGATTTGGTCTTCATCTGAGCGCAGGAGTTGATCTGATAACACAGGAAACAGTTTAAAAGGGCAACTGACCACAGGCAGCAGATACGCTGACAGCCAATTCTGCTACATCAGCATCAACAGCTACAATTCTCAGCCATCTTTAATCCTTGACGCACTATTCTGATCTGTCGAATGAAGTTATTTCCACAGTGTATTAGAAGTGTATTAAACTAACTAGGCACAAGGGATCCTGACAAGAACTAAAATGTACTGAATTTCACTAACAACAGCAGGGTTTTAACTGTAAAACTTTGGATTCAGGAACATGCAGCAGAGCAAGCACAAGGTCAGTTTTCAAACTAGTATTAATTTGGGCAAGTCGTCCCTTTCCTCAGCCTAAGATAGCTGTCAAGCATAGCGAGTGATGAGGAAAACCTGCTTTGGGTGTAGAGAGGAGTCGCAAATTTTCGATCTTCGATTTCCTCCTGTAAGAATGGGTTTTATTTCCACAGCTCTTCAACACGTGATGCTGGGGAAAATGCTCAACTACGTGTTAAAGAAAGATACTGGAAGACTTTCTAACACCATACACAAAAATAAACTCAAAATGGATTAAAGACCTAAATGTAAGACCAGAAACTATAAAACTCTTAAGAGGAAACCATAGGCAGAACACTCTCTGACATAAAGCTCACCAAGATCCTCTATGAGCCACCCTCCCAGAGTAATGGAAATAAAAACACAAATAAACAAAAGGGACCAAATTTAACTTAAATTCTTTTGCACAACAAAGGAAACTATAAGCAATGTGAAAAAGCCCACAGAATGGGAGAAAATAATAGGAAATGAAACAGCTGACAAAAAATGAACCTCCAAAATATACAAGCACGTCATGTGGCTCAATACCAGAAAAATGAACAACCCCATAAAAGTGGACAAGAGACCTAAACAGACATTTCTACAAAGACCTACAGATGGCTACCAAACACATGAAGAGATGCTGAACATCACTCATTATTAGAAAACTGCAAATCAAAACCACAATAAAGTATCCTCTCACGCATGTCAGAATGGCCATCATCAAAAAGTCTACAAACAATAAATGCTGGAGATGGTGTGGAGAAATGGGAACCTTCTTCCACC
>NW_024078718.1:0-1251 GCF_014754425.2 Oryx dammah
TGAAAGTGCTGCACTCAATATGCCAGCAAATTTGGAAAACTCAGCAGTGGCCACAGGACTGGAAAAGGTCAGTTTTCATTCCAATCCCAAAGAAAGGCAATGCCAAAGAATGCTCCAACTACTGCACAATTGCACGCATCTCACATGCTAGTAAAGTAATGCTCAAAATTCTCCAAGCCAGGCTTCAGCAATACGTGAACCGTGAACTTCCAGATGTTCAAGCTGGTTTTAGAGAAGGCAGAGGAACCAGAGATCAAATTGCCAACATCTGCTGGATCATGGAAAAAGCAAGAGAGTTCCAGAAAAACATCTATTTCTGCTTTATTGACTGTGCCAAAGCCTTTGACTATGTGGATCACAATAAAGTGTGGAAAATTCTTCAAGAGATGGGAATACCAGACCTGACCTGACCACCTGACCTGCCTCTTGAGAAACCTGTATGCAGGTCGGGAAGCAACAGTTAGAACTGGACATGGAACAACAGACTGGTTCCAAATAGGAAAAGGAGTATGTCAAGACTGTATATTGTCACCCTGCTTATTTAACTTCTATGCAGAGTACATCACGAGAAACACTGGGCTGGAAGAAGCACAAGCTGGAATCAAGATTGCCGGGAGAAATATCAATAACCTCAGATATGCAGATGAGAACACCTTATGGCAGAAAGTGAAGAGGAACTAAAGAGCCTCTTGATAAAAGTGAAAGAAGAGAGTGAAAAAGTTGGCTTAAAGCTCAACATTCAGAAAACGAAGATCATGGCATCCGGTCCCATCACTTCATGGGAAATAGATGTGGAAACAGTGTCAGACTTTCTTTTTGTGGGCTCTAAAATCACTGCAGATGGTGATTGCAGCCATGAAATTAAAAGACGCTTACTCCTTGGAAGGAAAGTTATGACCAACCTAGATAGCATATTCAAAAGCAGAGACATTACTTTGACAACAAAGGTCCATCTAGTCAAGGCTATGGTTTTTCCAGTGGTCCTGTATGGATGTGAAAGTTGGACTGTGAAGAAAGCTGAGTGCTGAAGAATTGATGATTTTGAACTGTGGTGTTGGAGAAGACTCTTGAGAGTCCCTTGGACTCCAAGGAGATCCAACCAGTCCATTCTAAAGGAGATCAGTCCTGGGTGTTCTTTGGAAGGACTGATGCTAAAGCTGAAACTCCAATACTCTGGCCACCTCATGCGAAGAGTTGACTCGTTGGAAAAGACTGATGCTGGGAGGGATTGGGGGCAGGAGGAGAAGGGGA
>NW_024078719.1:0-1251 GCF_014754425.2 Oryx dammah
TATGACGGAACATGAGTATTCCTCTCCAGTGCTGACATGGATCTTGGGGTCCTCCTGGAGGCTCCACAGTGGAGTCACTCATCGTCTTGAGTGGGGACATGCACCTCCGCATTCCTTACGAGCTGGAGCAGCCATGGCACGTTTCCCGGCGCCTTGATACATTGATCTGTGGCATTCTTTGGAGGCTTTCCCACGAGGCTTTCCGACAGGGCTGTCACACGTGCGACTGTGGTGTGAGTCGATCCTCAGCCTGCATGTCGATGAAGTGCAGAGAAATCAGGTTCTTCTGGAGTGGACTGAGACATTTTGTGCACGTTGGGAATGGTGGCACGACCCTGGAGTTCCTCTCTACTTTCCTGTGTTGAGCGCTGCATAGGAGATGCGATAGCAAAGCCTGGAATCTTTCCCGACGAAGCAGGGAAAGGAACCCTCATCTCGAGCTTTGAGGAGGAAACGGGGCTCCTCTTGATGTGGGCGGGACCCTCGGTGTTTCTCTTACGTGGAGGCGAGTATGTGGGGACCTTCTTGAGTTGCAGCAAGGGTGTGAAGGAATCTTTCGAAGTTCAAGAGGTAAGGGGTGATTTGCCTCGAGACGTCTCAGCGGAAAAGGGCCTCATCTCGCCTGGAGGGGAGAACCTCCTTGAATTTCTCGAGTTGCGGCAGGACCTTCTCGAGTTACGACGGGGACCTCTGGGACCTTCCCTTGTGGCCTCAGGACAAGCCAGTCTCCATGCTAGTTGCGAGGGGCCTGTCGGATTCCTCTGCAGTCAGTGACGGGGCCTAAGACTTCGTGTGGAGTCTCTGACGGTACCTGAGGTTTCCACTCCAGTGATGACATGGATCTTGGGGTCCTTCTGGAGGCTCCACAGGGGAGTCAGTCCTCGTCTCGAGTGGGGACATGCACGTCCGGTTTCCTCAGGTGCTGTAGCAGCCGTGGCAGGTTTCCCAGCGCCTTGATACAGGGATCTGTGGCATTCTTTGGAGGCTTTCCCACGAGGCTTTTCGACAGGGCTGTCACACGTGCCACTGTGGAGTGAGTCGATCCTCGGCGTGCCTGTCGAGGAAGTGCAGGGAAATCAGGTTCTTCTGGAGTGGAATGGAACATTTTGTGCACGTTGTGTATGGTGGCACGATCCCTGGAGTTCCTCTCGACTTTCCTGTGGAGAGCGCCACATTCGAGATGCGACAGCAAAGCCGGGAATCCTTTCCCGACGAAGCAGGGAAAGTAACCCACATCTCGAGCTTTGAGGA
>NW_024078720.1:0-1251 GCF_014754425.2 Oryx dammah
AGAACCCAGGCCCTTGGCAGTGAGTGCATGGAGTCCTCAGCCCTGGACCACCAGGGAGGACACTGGCCATGTGTTTGAAAGCTTACCTTCATTCTTGCTTTTTTGTCAACTTCTCCAGAGCACATAAAAGCTTCAAGGGGGAAGACTCATGCTTTGTTTTGTTGACTCGGATTAAAAAATGTTCTTAAAACATTTAAGAAATGTTTAAAAGCCTTATATATTTTCCTTTCTTCTTTGTTTCAGTTCAGAGCCCAAGTAGAAAATATGAAAAATACAAAAGCGCATAGAGAGGAAAATAACAAAATGAACTTACTGTTCGCATGATCCAGAAAGCAAGCTTCTCACTTAGCATTAGGCCTGCCTGAGCTAGCTGAGTTAATTAACTGAGGGGAGTTTGACATCTAGGCCTCCTATCAAGTGCTCCTCACTGACTTTCATAAGGCTTACCTGGGCTGGAATTGCAGCCGATGGGAATGAGCCTCTTGTCCCGTGCCTACCTACACTCAATTAAGATGTAACTGACATGCAACATTATATCAATTTCAGATGTAGGACATCATGACTTGATATACGTGTATATTGTGAAATGATCATCACAGTAAGTCTAGTTAACATCTGTCACCACACAAAGCTACAATTTTTTTTTCTTGTGGTAACAACTGTTACGATTTATTCTCTTCAGTTCAGTTCAGTTCAGTTGCTCAGTCATGTCCAACTCTTTCAGTTCAGTCACTTAGTCATGTCTGACTCTTTGCGACCCCATGAATCGCAGCACACCAGGCCTCCCTGTCCATCACCAACTCCCGGAGTTCACTCAGACTCACGTCCATCGAGTCCGTGATGCCATCCAGCCATCTCATCCTCTGTCGTCCCCTTCTCCTCCTGCCCCCAATCCCTCCCAGCATCAGAGCCTTTTCCAATGAGTCAACTCTTTGCATAAGGTGACCAAAGTACTGGAGTTTCAGCTTTAGCATGATTCCTTCCAAAGAAATCCCAGGGCTGATCTCCTTCAGAATAGACTGGTTGGCTCTCCTTGCAGTCCAAGGGACTCCCAAGAGTCTTCTCCAACACCACAGTTCAAAAGCATCAATTCTTCGGCGCTCAGCTTTCTTCACAGTCCAACTCTCACATCTCTACATGACTACTGGAAAAACCATAGCCTTGACTAGACAGACCTTTGTTAGCAACTTTCAAATAAGAGACTGTGTTATTGACTAAAATCACCATGCTGTACATTACATCCCATGGCTT
>NW_024078722.1:0-1250 GCF_014754425.2 Oryx dammah
TCCAGAACAGTGTCTAGGACAGTGTCCTATGATCACTCCTATTTGCAAGGTGAGCTGAGAAATCAGGTATCCAGCAAAGGCAAAAAGGGGTACATTCAGGCTTAGACCAGTCATGATTCATGCCCTGGAGCTTACAGAATGCCTCCTTTCAACAAAATCAAGATTCTGTTACTAGGAGGCCTAGCTTTGAGCAGTGTCTGCCATAAGGTGGGATGTGGGCTTCAGTTTTATATAAACTGTCTCCACCTGGAAATGAAAAATGGCAGCTCCCCCTTGGCTTCAGTGCTGTGGAAACGACCTCTTGTTCCAGCTGAGCCTGCTGTTCTTTGCTCATACATCCCCAAGAAGATGATTATGCAGAACAGCGAGAGCTTTCTTGTTTCCTCGAATATTCTCCAGAAATAAGACTGTATTAATAATTTGTTTTCTTGGTGTGGGCCATTCGGTTGCAAAACGACATTCCAGTCATAGCACGATACTTCCCTTCCTCATTTACATTCACCGTTGGTTTAATTATGCTTTTCAGTCAGAATACTTATTAATTTTATAGACCTACCTGAAAATTAAATTGGATAAATTCCTTTTGGTTGGTACCTTAAAAAATACGTTTTTCCAAGCTGCTGCTGAAGCCCACTTCGGCCCTGTGCAATTTTGTTCCCCTTTAAGTTCATTTGCAAACAACACTGTGTTGGTTTAAAGGGTATTCATCATTTCTGAGCAGGAGAAACACCGCAAAATGCAGCCCAATTCAAAACAAAGTCAGAGGACAAGGGAGAAAATGGTCAAATATTTTATTTTCTCATTGAGAGGGATGCCATGGAGTGAGGCATAAAATCTCCCTTCGGATTCAATGAAGTTGCCTCACTTGTGAGGCAAAACACCTCTATGTGGTTCTGAAAAGAGCCAGTAAGACCCAAAACGGACCTGGAATGGCCCTTCTGTACCAACTGGGGTTAAAGGGGCAAACTGTGATAACAGCAGGTGAAGTATTAAACGTTTACCAACCTGCACTGTGTCTCTGGCACCACAGTGCTAGAAACATGATGAAGACAAGTTGCCTAACTCTCAAGCAACTCGCCTTTCACAAGATGGACTGGTAAATAGATGCTGATGATGAAACATCGGAAGTGTTATGGGAGACAAAGCACAGAACACTGGGAGAGGCCAGAAGCAGGGAACCAGACCCCTGGAATCAGACCTGAGCTCCTGGTTTGTTTCAGCAACTCAATTATGCCATTAAAGATCTAGAT
>NW_024078724.1:0-1249 GCF_014754425.2 Oryx dammah
AGGTAGTGAATCATGTATAGAATGTGCAACTTGTGTGGCTTGAAAAGATGAGCCACTTGGCCCTGCGCCCCTCCAGGTCACCGCTAGCCGGTTGCGCAGCCTTAGGCCGCAGCTCCCTACTCCCCAAAGCGGCCGGAGATCCCAAGCAAGCCTCTACCCGCCCCTGCCAACCTCAGGACAGCTCACTGCAGCCCTAGCGAGTCCCGCTCCCTGACCAGGAGGTGCAAGCGACCCCAAGGTGCGCACGCATGCGCGCGCGGTACCCGCGCTTCTCCTGGCGAGAGCGGCGCGTGCCCCCTTTCCTCTGCGCACTGAGCGAGCCCCACTTTCATGTTGGCACAGGGTCCACCGGCACGCGCGGCTGCAGACGCCTTCCTGCGAAGGCTGCAGGGCACTAGCCCTGCCTTCTTGAGCACGGGGTGGACCCCGCCACCCGCGGCGCATGCCCCCACATCCTGTGCTTGCGGCGTGCAGGAGACCCAGCTTCCTGCGCGCCGTGGAACGGTTGCCTTCCCCGCACCACGGCTTGCGGGGCACGAAACTCCCCTTCCTGCACAGGCGGCGCAAGCCCTCCCGTTCCTGTGCGCAAGGCGGGGCCCCGGAACATTGTGCTAGCGCCGCCCCAGAACCTCGTGCAAGCGCATGCCGGCCAGCCCTACCCCGGAACGAGGGAGGAGAGCTCCCCACCCCCTTTTCTACCCAGGCTGCAGGGCGCCAGCTCTCTCTTCTTGTGCGCGAGGGGCCCCACGCCGCAGGCGACACGGGCCTCTCTTCCTGGGAACACGGGATCAGCCCTCTTCTGTGTACGTGTGGCGCGACGCGAGGCTCCACTACTTCAGTGCGCCAGGCCTCCTGGCCTGGCGGTGAAAACCTCAGGAGCTGCGCGGGTGGCGGAGCAGGAGCCCCCACGCCTTCCTGCACACGTGCAGGGACAGCCTATCCCCTTGAGCACTCAGCGGGAGCACCCCGCAACCCCATTCCTGCTCGCCTGGCGCAGCTCCAGCGCCTGGGTTCCTGCGCGCGGGGGGCCAGCACCCCCAGGAAATTTGATTGCCCGAGCAGACCATCCCTCCTGTCAGTACGCGGGGCCCCTTCCTGACCACGCGACGCTAACTGACCCCTGCCTCCTGGGCGCGTGGCGCAAGCCCTGCTTTTGTGCACTCCCGGAGCCCCAGGCGTCGGGTGTCCTTCCTCTCACACGAAGAGCTCCCCAGTCGAAAGCCCTGTTCCCTCAACTGCCAAGAAGGGG
>NW_024078725.1:0-1249 GCF_014754425.2 Oryx dammah
GGGTGGTGTCATCTGCATATCTGAGGTTATTGATATTTCTCCCAGCAATCTTGATTCCAGCTTGTGTTTCTTCCAGCCCAGCGTTTCTCATGATGTACTCTGCATAGAAGTTAAATAAGCAGAGTGACAATATACAGCCTTGATGTACTCCTTTTCCTAATTGGAACCAGTCTGTTGTTCCATGTCCAGTTCTAACTGTTGCTTCCTGACCTGCATACAAATTTCTGGAGAGGCAGGTCAGGTGGTCTGCTATTCCCATCTCTTTCAGAATTTTCCACAGTTTATTGTGATCCACACAGTCAAAGGCTTTGGTATAGTCAATAAAGCAGAAATATATGTTTTTCTGGAACTCTCTTGCTTTTTTGATGATCCAGAAGATGTTGGCAAATTGATCTCTGGTTCCTCTGCCTTTTCTGAAACCAGCTTGAACATCTAGAAGTTCATGATTTATATATTGCTGAAGCCTGGCTTGGTGAATTTTGAGCATTACTTTACTAGCATGTGAGATGAGTCCAATTGTGTGGTAGTTTGAGCATTCCCAAACCATGCCTGCGGGGCAGCCCAAGACGGGCGGGTCATGGTGGAGAGGTCTGACAGAGCGTGGTCCAACGGAGAAGGGAATGGCAAGCCACTTCAGTATTCTTGCCTTGAGAACCCCATGAACAGTATGAAAAGGCAAAATGATAGGATACTCAAAGAGGAGCTCCCCAGGTCATTAGGTGCCAGGTATGCTACTGGAGATCAGTGGAGAAATAATTCCAGAAAGAATGACAGGATGGAGCCAAAGTGAAAACAATACCCAGTTGTGGATGTGACTGGTGATAGAAGCAAGATCCGATGCTGTAAAGAGCAATATTGCATAGGAACCTGGAATGTCAGGTCCATGAATCAAGGCAAATTGGAAGTGGTCAAACAAGAGATGGCAAGGGTGAACGTCGACATTCTAGGAATCAGAGGACTAAAATGGACTGGAAAGGGTGAATTTAACTCAGATGACCATTATATCTACCACTGCGGGCAGGAATCCCTCAGAAGAAATGGAGTTGCCATCATGGTCAACAAAAGAGTCCGAAATGCAGTACTTGGATGCAATCTCAAAAATGGCAGAATGATCTCTGTTCGTCTCCAAGGCAAACCATTCAATATCACAGTTATCTGAGTCTATGCCCCAACTAGTAACGCTGAAGAAGCTGAAGTTGAATGGTTTTATGAAGACCTACAAGACCTTTTAGAACTAACACCCAAAAAA
>NW_024078726.1:0-1248 GCF_014754425.2 Oryx dammah
CTTTTGACTGTGTAAATCAGAACAAACTGTGGAAAATTCTTAAAGAGTCGGGAATACCAGACCACCTTACCTCCTTCCTGTGAAATGTGTATGCAGGTCAAGAAACAACATTTAGAACCAGATGAGGAAAAATGGACTGGTTCAACATTGGGAAAGCAGTACATCAGGCCTGTATATTGTCACACTGCTTATTTAACATATATGCAGATTATATCATGAGAAATGCTGGGCTGGATGAAGCACAAGCTGGACTCAGGATTTCCAGAAGAAATATCAATAACTTCGGATATGCAGATGACATCACCCTTATGGCAGAAAGTGAAGAAGAACTAAAGAGCCTCTTGATGAAAGTGAAAGAGGAGAGTGAAAAATTGACTTAAAATTCAACATTCAGAAAACTAAGATCATGGCCTCTGGTCCCATCACTTCATGGCAAAAAGACGGGGAAACAATGGAAACAGTAAGAGACTTTATTTTCTTGCTCTCCAAATCACTGCAGATGGTGACTGCAGCCATGAAATTAATAGACCCTTGCTCCTCGGAAGAAAAGCTATGACCAACCTAGATAGCATATTAAAAAGCAGAGACATTACGTTGCCAACAAAGGTCCATGTAGTCAAAGCTATGGTTTTTCCAGTAGTCATTCATGTATGGGGTGATCGTTGGACCATAAGGAAAGCTGAGTGCCAGATAATTGATACTTTTGAACTGTGGTGTTGGAGAGGACTCTTGAGAGTCCCTTGGATTGGAAGGAGATCCAGCCAGTCAATAGTAAAGACAATCAGTCCTTAATATTCATTGGAAGGTCTGATGCTGAAGCGCCAATAATTTGGCCACTTGATATGAAGAACTGACTCACTGGAAAAGATCTTGATGCTGGGAAAGATTGAAGCCAGAGGAAAGGGAATGATAGAAGATGAGATGTTTGGATGGCATCACCAACTCGATGGACATGAGCTTCAACAAGTTCTGGGAGGTGGTGATGGACGGGGGGTACTGCAGTTTCATGGGGTCACAAAGAGTCAGACATGACTGTGTGACTGGACCGGACTGAACTGAACAGAACTGATAGCCAAGGTACTCAAGTTTTCCCCTGAAAGGCATAGCAAATATTATTAGCTGAAATGTTACTGTCGGTCAAAACTTATACTAATAAATTATCAATGGGTTTTATGTCACCCCTATTTTATTTATTAAAGAGGAAATACCCATGGTCTGAATGGCTGAATCAATGATTCATGGAGGTTC
>NW_024078728.1:0-1248 GCF_014754425.2 Oryx dammah
CTTTGGGCGGAGTTGTGCGTGGTGGGATATTGATCTGAGTGGATTTTTTGAGCCATAGTACAGAGCCCCTAGGATGAGTGTGCCTGCATTCCGGGATGTGCATTTTTGGAGCTTTCTGGCATTTCAGTCGCTGGGTGTGAGAACTCTGTGTAGGCATGTGCACCTGAGATTGTGCGAGCTCTGAGTTTTTGATTCTGTGCCCTAAGTTGTGATGTCTCTGAGCTGCTTTAAGGATGGGCTGGTCTAAGGGTATAAATTATCAGCTGCTTGGGGATCTGTGCACAGGTTGCTGTTTTCCATTTGTCTGGGGACTTTATCTAAAGGTTCTATGATTTTCTTGAGTTATTAAAACTTCTGTCTTTCTGTTTAGGGGTTTTTGTATTAGGTTGGTAAGTGTCCCGGTGGTTTGGGAGTCAGTCTCCATGATGTGAAGTATCTATGCAGCTCTCATTTGTTTGGAGGGTCTTTGTCACAGTGTGTATGCCTATGGTCTCAGTTGTGTTTGAGGGTCTGAGACGAGTTGTGCTCTGTCTGTGCAGAGATTCAGTGAGCTCTTTTTGGTGTCTCTGGGTATCTATCTGAGCTGCTCAGAGTCTTTGTGTCAGAAATAAAACCTCTTATGTTCTTGGCTGTGAGGTCTTTGTCTGGGAACTGAGGGTTTGGAAGCTGGCAGACATGATTCCGAGGCCTGGAATCTGCCATGCTGACCGTGAGTTGTTGAGCGTATCAGTTGTCTCCTGGAATCTCAGTATGTATCGTAATTAATACAGTGGGGCCAGGGTGCGTCTTGTAGGGTACCTGTGCGTGTTAGCGATGTGTGCAAATGGCCTGGCTTCAGACTATCCTTCAGCAAATGTTTTCTGAGCACCTGCCATATACCTGAGCACTATTGGAGGAGTTTGTGACAGGACAGAACTGACCAAGTCTCCTTTCATAGACTTAAGTGAAGTGAAATGTCCGACTCTTTGCAACCCCATGGACTGTAGCCTACCAGGCTCCTCGGTCCATGGGATTTTCCAGGCAATAGTACTGGAGTGGATTGCCATTTCCTTCTCCAATGGATCTTCCTGAACCAGGGATGGAACCTGGGTCTCCTGCATTGTAGATAGACGCTTTACTGTCTGAGCCACCAGGGAAGTCCTTTCATAGACTTGGTGGTCAGTAAATAAATCAAGGGTGGCAGGCACTATGAAGCAAGATGATGCTAGATCAGGGGAAAGGGTATATGTAGGTATGATGTTATTATTT
>NW_024078729.1:0-1248 GCF_014754425.2 Oryx dammah
GGCGTGCATGTCGAGGAACTGCAGGGAATCCAGGTTCTTCTGGAGTGAACTGAGACATTTTCTGCACATTGGGAATGGTGGCACGATCCCTGGTGTTCCTCTCGACATTCCTGTGTAAATTTCCTCATCCGAGATGCGACAGGTAACCCAGGAATTCATCCCGACGAAACAGGGAAAGGAACCATCATCTCGAACTATGAGAAGGAAATGGGGCTCCTCTTGATGTGAGCGGGATCCTTGGTGCTCCTCTCGAGTGGAGGCAAGTATGTCGGGGAACTTCTTGTGTTGCAGAAAGGGTTCGAAGGACCCTTTTGAAGTTCAAGAGGGAAGGGTGATTTGCCAAGAGAGGCCTCAGCGGAAATCGGGCTCATCTCGCCTGGAGGGGAATATCTTCTGGATTTTCTCCAGGTGCGGCGGGACCTTCTCGAGTTACGACAGGGACATCTGGGACCCTCCCTTGTGGCCTCAGGAAAGGCCAGTATCCATGCGAGTTGCGAGGGGTCTGTAGGGATTTCTCTGCATTCGGTGCCGGCGCCTAAGACCTCGTGTGGAGTCGATGATGGAACCTGAGAATTCCTCTCCATTGCTGACATGGATCTTGGGGTACTTCTGGAGGCTCCACAGTGGAGTCAGTCCTCGTCTGGAGAGGGGACATTCACGTCCTCTATCCTCACGAGCTGGAGCAGCCGTGGCAGGTTTCCTGGAGCCGTGATACAGGGATCTGTGGCATTCTTTGGAGGCTTTCTCACGCGGCTTTCCGACAGGGCTGTTACACGTGCCAATGTGGTGTGAGTCGATCCTCGGCTTGAATGTCGAGGAAGTGCAGGGAAATCAGGTTCTTCTGGAGTGGACTGAGACTTTTGGTGCACATTGGGAATGGTGCACACCCCCTGGAGTTCCTCTCGAGTTTCCAGTGGAGAGCGCCTCCTCCGAGATGCGACAGGAAAGCCGGGAATCCCTTCCCGAAGAAGCAGGGAAAGGAAACCTCATCTCGAGCTATGAGGAAGAAACCGGGCTCCTCTTGAGGTGGGCGGGACCTTCGGTGTTCCTCTCGAGTGGAGGCAGCAATGTCGGGGAAATTCTTGAGTTGCAGCAAGGGTGTGAATGAACCTTTCGAAGTTCAAGAGGGAAGGTGTGATTTGCCTCGAGACGCCTCAGTGGAAAAAGGGCCTCATCTCGCCTGGAGGGGAGAACCTCCTGCATTTTCTCGAGTTGCGACGGGACCTTCTCGAGTTACGATGGGGACCT
>NW_024078730.1:0-1248 GCF_014754425.2 Oryx dammah
CAGTTTCATCCATCTCATCAGAACTGATTCAAATGTATTCTTTTTAATGGCTGAGTAATACTCCATTGTGTATATGTACCACAGCTTTCTTATCCATTCATCTGCTGATGGACATCTAGGTTGTTTCCATGTCCTGGCTATTATAAACAATGCTGCGATGAACATTGGGGTACATGTGTCTCTTTCAATTCTGGTTTCCTCCGTGTGTATGCCCAGCACTGGGATTGCTGGGTCATAAGGCAGTTCTATTTGCAATTTTTTAAGGAATCTCCACACTGTTCTCCATAGTGCCTGTACTAGTTTGCATTCCCACCAACAGTGTAGGAGGGTTCCCTTCTCTCCACACCCTCTCCAGCATTTATTGCTTGCAGATTTTTGGATCGCAGACATTCTGACTGGTGTGAAGTGGTACCTCATTGTGGTTTTGATTTGCATTTCTCTGATAATGAGTGATGTTGAGCACCTTTTCATGTGTTTGTTAGCCATCCATATGTCTTCTTTGGAGAAATATCTATTTAGTTCTTTGGCCCATTTTTTGATTGGGTCGTTTATTTTTCTGGAATTGAGCTGCAGGAGTTGCTTGTATATTTTTGAGATTAGTTGTTTGTCAGTTGCTTCATTTGCTATTATTTTCTCCCATTCGGAAGTCTGTCTTTTCACTTTGCTTATATTTTCCTTTGTTGTGCAGAAGCTTTTAATTTTAATTAGGTCCCATTTGTTTATTTTTGCTTTTATTTCCAGAATTCTGGGAGGTGGATCATAGAGGATCCTGCTGTGGTTTATGTCGGAGAGTGTTTTGCCTATGTTCTCCTCTAAGAGTTTTATAGTTTCTGGTCTTACATTTAGATCTTTAATCCATTTTGAGTTTATCTTTGTGTGCGGTGTTAGAAAGTGATCTAGTTTCATTCTTTTACAAGTGGTTGACCAGTTTTCCCAGCACCACTTGTTAAAGAGATTGTCTTTACTCCATTGTATATTCTTGCCTCCTTTGTCAAAGATAAGGTGTCCATATGTGTGTGGATTTATCTCTGGGCTTTCTATTTTGTTCCATTGATCTATATTTCTGTCTTTGTGCCAGTACCATACTGTCTTGATGACTGTGGCTTTGTAGTAGAGCCTGAAGTCAGGCAGATTGATTCCTCCAGTTCCATTCTTCTTTCTCAAGATTGCTTTGGCTATTCGTGGTTTTTTGTATTTCCATACAAATCTTGAAATTATTTGTTCTAGTTCTGTGAAAAATATCACTGG
>NW_024078731.1:0-1248 GCF_014754425.2 Oryx dammah
TTGCACTCAATACATCAGCAAAATTGGAAAACTCAGCAGTGACCACAGGCCTGGAAAAGGTCTGTTTTCAATCCAATCCCAAAGAAAGGCAATGCCAAAGAATGCTCAAACTACCACACAGTTGCACTCATCTTACACACTAGCAAAATAATGCTCAAAATTCTCCAGGCTTCAACAGTATGTGAACCGTGAACTTCCTGATTTTCAAGCTGGTTTTAGAAAAGGCAGAGGAACCAGAAATCCAATTGCCAACATCTGCTGGATCCCTGAAAAAGCAACAGAGTTCCAGAAAAACATCTACTTCTGCTTTTTTGACTATGCCAAAGCCTCCGACTGTGTGGATCACAATAAACTGTGGAAAATTCTGAAAGAGTTGAGAATACCAGACCATCTGACCTGCCTCCTGAAAAATTTGTATGCAGGTCAACAAGCAGCAGTTAGAACTGGACTTGGAAAAACAGACCGGTTCCAAATCAGGAAAGGAATACATCAAAGCTGCATATTGTCACCCTACTTATTAAACTTATAAGCAGAGTACATCATGAGAAATGCTGGGCTGGATGAAACACAAGCTGGAATCAAGATACCTGGGAGAAATATCAATAACCTCAGATATGCAGATGACACCACCCATATGGCAGAAAGCAAAGACAGACTAAAGAGCCTCTTGATGAAAATGAAAGAGGAGGGTGAAAAAGTTGGCTTAAAACTCAACATTCAGATGCCATTACCAGAGCATGGCATCTGGTCCCATCACTTCATGGGAAATAGATGGGGAAACAGTGGAAACAGAGTCAGACTTTATTTTTTTGGGCTCCAAAATCACTGCAGATGGTGACTGCAGCCATGAAATTAAAAGATGCTTACTTCTTGGAAGAAAAGTTATGACCAACTTATATAGCATATTCAAAAGCAGAGACATTACTTTGCCGACTAAGGTCCGTCTAGTCAAGGCTATGGTTTTTCCTGTGGTCATGTGTGGATGTGAGAGTTGGACTGTGAAGAAGGCTGAGTGCCGAAGAATTGATGCTTTTGAACTGTGGTGTTGGAGAAGACTCTTGAGAGTCCCTTGGACTACAAGGAGATCCAACCAGTCCATTCTGAAGGAGATCAACCCTGGGATATCTTTGGAAGGAATGATGCTAAAGCTGAAACTCCAGTACTTTGGCCACCTCATGCGAAGAGTTGACTCATTGGAAAACAGTCTGATGCTGGGAGGGATTGGGGGCAGGAGGAGAAGGGGACGAC
>NW_024078733.1:0-1247 GCF_014754425.2 Oryx dammah
TCAGCACTGGAGAGGAATCCTCAGGTTCCGTCATAGATTCCACACGAGGTCTTAGGCCCCGGCACCGACTGCAGAGGAATCCTGACAGGCCCCTCGCAACTCGCATGCAGACTGGCCTGTCCTGAGGCCAAAAGGGAGGGTCCCAGAGGTCCCCGTCATAACTCGAGAAGGTCCCGCGGCAACTCGAGAAAATCCAGGAGGTTCTCCCCTCCAGGCGAGATGAGGCCCTTTTCCGCTGAGGCCTCTCTATGCAAATCACCCCTTCCCTCTTGAACTTCGAAAGGGTCCTTCACACCCTTGCTGCATCTCAAGAAGTTCCCCGACATACCCGCCTCCACTCGAGAGGAACACCGAGGTTCCCACCCACATCAAGAGGAGCCCCGTTTCGTCCTCAAAGCTCGAGATGAGGGTTCCTTTCCCTGCTTCGTCGGGAAAGGATTCCCGGCTTTGCTGTCGCATCTCAGAGGCGGCGCTCTCCACATGAAATTCTAGAGGAACTCCAGGGGTCGTGCCACCATTCCTAATGTGCACATAATGTCTCAGTCCACTCCAGAAGAACCTGATTTCCCTGCACTGCATAGACATGCACGCCGAGGATCGACTCACACCACAGTGGCACGTGTGACAGTCCTGTCAGAAAGCCTCGTGGGAAAGCCTCCAAAGAATGCCACAGATCCCTGTATCAAGGTGAAGGGAAGCCTGCCACGGCTGCTCCAGCTGGTGAGGAAAGCGGACGTGCATGTCCCCACTCGAGACGAGGACTGACTCCCCTGTGGAGACCCCAGAAGTACCCCAAGATCCATGTCAGCACTGGAGAGGAATCCTCAGGTTCCGTCATAGATTCCACACGAGGTCTTAGGCCCCGGCACCGACTTCAGAGGAATCCGGACAGGCCCCTCGCAACTCGCAAGGAGACTGGCCTGTCCTGAGGCCACAAGGGAGGGTCCCAGAGGTCCCTGTCGTAACTCGAGAAGGTCCCGCCGCAACTCGAGAAAATCCAGGAGGTTCTCCCCTCCAGGCGAGATGAGGCCCTTTTCCGCTGAGGCGTCTCGAGGCATATCACCCCTTCCCTCCTGAACTTCGAAAGGGCCTTTCACACCCTTGCTGCAAGTCAAGAAGTTCCCCGACATCCCCGCCTCCACTCGAGAGAACACCGAGTGTCCCGCTCACATCAAGAGGAGCCCCGTTTCCTCCTCAAAGCTCGAGATGAGGGTTCCTTTCCCTGCTTCGTCGGGAAAGGATTCCTT
>NW_024078734.1:0-1247 GCF_014754425.2 Oryx dammah
AGTGAGAAGCCTGCACACCACTAGTTATGGCCCATGCTCACCAAAACTAGAGAAAAGCCCACACACACAGACGCAACACAGCCAACAATACATAAAACTGTTTTCCTAAAAAATGCATATCTGACAAAGAAACTGTACTCGAATTGTCTAAGAACACTAGAGCAAACGAGCCCATTCATAATTGGTAACGATTGAAATAGACACCTGGCCACTGAGGGTATACTGATAGGAAACTATCATACAAAAACATACTCAAGATACTGGTGCAATGCACTCAGGGCCCCCTTTGAAAGACAATCTGACAGCTTTTTTTCAGTAACCACGTGGGACAAGCACTGGATTCTATGTATGACAAGTGGTGGAAGCCAGGTATCTTACCATTGGAATGCAAGGTTACAGATAAACAAAAGGAAAGGTGACAATGTCCATATCATGGTGAATCAGGTTGGAGACATCATCACAAATTACCTTTAACTGAATATGTTCAAAGGTAAGCTGGAATACATGTGTATATATATCCATGTATTGTCAGCTGAGCATATTGAGCTCCTACATGTATGTTTTAAATATGTCTCTGATGGCCCGGTGGTAAAGAATCTGCCTACCGATGCAGGGAACACGGGTTCAATCCCTGTGTAGAAGATTCCACACGCCCAGGGGCAACGAAGCCCTTGAACAACTCTTGAAGTCTGCATGCTCCAGAGCCCAAGTTCTGCAAACAGAGAAAGCACTGCAATGAGAAGCCATGGCACAGCAACTAGAGGGTAGCCTCTGCTCACTACAACGAGACAAACTAGCAATAAAGACCCAGCATAGTCAAAAATCATGTAATGTTAAAAAATAGGACCATTCTTTGCAGAAATGACTGAGACTAGGGGTGAGACTGTACATATATGAGCCATGGTCATCTTACATTATGAGTAATGAAAGAAACTAAAGACAACGATCAAGCTGTCCAAACTGATAAAAATGAATGATGACACAGTGTTATCTGTATACACTAGCAAATAACAATCTGAACAGGAATTTAAACAAACAATTCCCTTTCAATCATGTCAACATGAATAAAAGACTTTGCCATGGATGTAATGAGGATGACAAGACTGGCACACTGGAAATTATACATGATTGCTGAAAAATACCCTAAAGACATGGACAGATACTCCACAGCGATGAAAAGACTTCAGTTGGCAATACCATGGAATGCATCTTCAATCTGAAATGAAGATTCAATATGAATTACAAAA
>NW_024078735.1:0-1247 GCF_014754425.2 Oryx dammah
TGAAAGGACACAGGCATGGACTCAGAGAGAGCTGCACCCTTGTGGTAGTTGACATCAGTTATATGGGGTATTTCTCCCTGATTTCCTTTGGGCGATCATTTTGACTTGCCTGGTTCTGAGTACATATTTGATATATCTCAGGATCCTCCTATGTACACATGTACATCTCTTAACCAAGATGATTGCACCCAAGAGGTGTATGGATAGACTTTTTACCACCAACGAGCTTTCTAGCTGGGAAGGTTTCCTTGACTTCAAGAATGAGAAATATGAGGTCTCTTATCTTTCATCTGGAGCTTCCCTTGTAGCTCACTTGGTAAAGAATCTGCCTGCAATGCATCTGGGCAGGGCTCAGCCTCTTCTATAGATTGTCCTGCTACTGATATTTTGCAGTTTCTATCTACAAGGAAAGAACTCAAATGCTTTCCTTGGTGGGCCTGGGGAGGTCCATCTACCTCCTACCTCAAAAACTGTGTAATCTCCATTTATAAAGTAGAAGGCTCTACAAGAAAACTCTTCAAACAAATGATGAATCATTCATCTTCAAAAAAGATGAATCATTTTTAAAGCTAAGTTAACTCAATCATCCAATTTTCATTAAATTCTAGTTAATTCTACCACACTTGCTACAACCAAACGCATCCACACTACCTACAGCAGCACATAAGGGACACCCCAGTACTGTATATGTTCTGGCTGGGAAAACCCCATCTTTGGTGTTGGCACTGCTAGCTTTCAGTTCACTTCAGTTCAGTTACTCAGTCGTGTCTGACTTTTTGTGACCCCATGAATCGCAGCACGCCAGGCCTCCCTGACCATCACCATCTCCCGGAGATCACTCAGACTCACATCCATCGAGTCAGTGATGCCATCCAGCCATCTCATCCTCGATCGTCCCCTTCTCTTCCTGCCCCCAATCCCTCCCAGCATCAGAGTCTTTTCCAATGAGTCAACTCTTCACATAAGGTGGCCAAAGTACTGGAGTTTCAGCTTCAGCATCATTCCTTCCAAAGAAATCCCAGGGTTAATCTCCTTCAGAATGGACTGGTTGGATCTTCTTGCAGTCCGAAGGACTCTCAAGAGTCTTCTCCAACACCACAGTTCAAAAACATCAATTCTTCAGCACTCAGCCTTCTTCACAGTCCAACTCTCACATCCATACATGACCACTGGAAAAACCATAGCCTTGACTAGACGGACCTTTGTTGGCAAAGTAATGTCTCTGCTTATGAATATGCTATCTAGGT
>NW_024078736.1:0-1247 GCF_014754425.2 Oryx dammah
GTGACAGCCCTGCTGGAAAGCCTCGTGGGAAAGCCTCCAAAGAATGCCACAGATCCCTGTATCAAGGCGACGGAAGCCTGCCACGACTGCTTCAGCTTGTGAGGAAAGCGGACGTGCATGTCCCCACTCGAGACAAGGACTGACTCCCCGGTGGAGCCGCCAGATGTACCGCAAGATCCATGTAAGCACTGGAGGGGAATCCTCAGGTTCCGTCATAGGCTCCACATGAGGTCTTATGCCCCGGCACTGACTGCAGAGGAATCCCGAAAGGCCACTCGCAAATTGCATGGAGATTGGCCTTTCCTGAGGCCACAAGGGAGGGTCCCAGAGGTCCCCGTCGTAACTCGAGAAGGTCCTGCCGCAACTCGAGAAAATACAGGAGGTTCTCCCCTCCAGGCGAGATGAGGCCCTTTTCCGCTGAGGCGTCTCCAGACAAATCACCCCTTCCCTCTTGAACTTCAAAACGGTCATTTACACCCTTGCTGCAACTCAAGAAGTTCCCCGACATACCCGCCTCCACTTGAGAGGAACACCGAGGGTCCCGCCCACATCAATAGGAGCCCCGTTCCTCCTCATAGCTCGAGATGAGGGTTCCTTTCCCTGCCTGGTCGGGAAAGGTTTCCGGGCTTTCCTGTCGCATCTCAGAGGAGGCCCTTTAAACAAGAATGACGAGAGGAACTCCAGGGGTCGTGCCACCATTCCCAATGTGCACAAAATGACTCAGTCCACTCCAGAAGAACCTGATTTCCCTGCACTTCCTCGACATACCCGCCTCCATTCGAGAGGAACACATAGGGTCTCGCCCACATCAAGAGGAGCCCCGTTTCCTCCTCATAGCTAGAGATGAGGGTTCCTTTCCCTGCTTCATTGGGAAAGGACTCCCGATTTTCCTGTTACATGTCGGAGGAGGCGCTCTCCACAGGAAAGTCAAGAGGAACTCCAGGGGTCGTGCCACCATTCCCAATGTGCACAAAATGCCTCAGTCCACTCCAGAGGAACCTGATTTCCCTGCACTTCCTCGACATGCACGCCGAGGATCGACTCACACCACAGTGGCACGTGTGACAGCCCTGTCGGAAAGCCTCGCGGGAAAGCCTCCAAAGAATGCCACAGATCCCTGTATAAAAGAGCCGGGAAGCCTGCCACGGCTGCTCAAGCTCGTGAGGAAAGCGGACGTGCATGTCCCCACTCGAGACGAGAACTGACCCACCTTTGGAGCCTCCAGTGGTACCCCAAGATCCATGTCA
>NW_024078737.1:0-1247 GCF_014754425.2 Oryx dammah
ATGTAATGTGGCAAGGCTTTTAGGTGCTGCCTTAAACTCAGGATTTACCAAATACTTAGAAATGCAATGACTATGGCAGTTTTTACAATTACGACTCACTCTCTAGGTATGTAGGAATATATATCCTGGAGACAAGCCACACAAATGTGTTTGTAGGAAAGAGTTTTCTGAAACAGCAAAGTTTTGGGGACGATACTAGAGCAATGCCTTCCAGATGCAGTGGGAGTGGAAAAAGTTTCATCACCTTGAGTTGAAGTATTATGCCATAAGAGTCCATATTGAAGAGAAGTCATGAACTGTGTAGGCAAAGGCTTCTCAAGACATCACAGTGTATTAGACTTAAAAATATATGTCTTTCAAAGAAACCACACAAAAGTTGTGTATGCTATTTCCTCTGAAATCAGGAAGAAAACAAGGGTGCCCACTCTCACCACAACCATTCAAAATAGTTTTGGAAGTCCTAGCAGTGAGAGAAGAAAAAAAACATAAAAGGAATGCGGATTGGAAAAGAAGTAAAATTCTTACTGTTTGCAGATGACACGATCCTCTACATAGAAAACCCTAAAGATAGCACCAGAAAATTACTAGAGCTAATCAATGAATATAGTAAAGTTTCAGGATATAAAATTAATACACAGAAATCTCTTGCATTCCTATATACTAACAATGAGAAAAGAGAAACTAAGGAAACCATCCCATTCACCATTGCAATGAAAAGAATAAAGTACTTATGAATAAATTCACCTAAAGAAACATAAAGACTTAGGTATACAAAACTATAAAACACTAGTGAATGAAAGATGACACAAATAGATGGAGCAATATACCATGCTCATGGATTGGAAGAATCAATACAGTGAAAATGAGTATTCTACCCAAAGGAATCTATACATGGGAAGATGTTAATGTATGAACTTTGAGTTAGAAAATGAGTAAGTTCTGGGGAGCTATGTGCCGTATTCTAACCTTAGTAAATTCTTCTGTGTACTAGATACTTTAAATTTGCAAGCTGAGTAAATCTTATGTGTTCTCACCATACAAAATATGGAACTTGGGAGTTGATGGATGTGTTGATGACTGGATTGTGATAAATATTTCACAGTGTATACCTCTGTCAAATGGTCACATCATGCATGATAAGTATACACATATCCCTTTGATTAGTTCTATCTCAGTAAGGCTGGAAAAGAAGAAAGTAGGAGGTGGGCTGGGTTTGCCACCTTTAATGGTGTTCAACCCATGTTTCC
>NW_024078738.1:0-1247 GCF_014754425.2 Oryx dammah
GTGGTGGTCTCAGGAGTATTTTTTTGGAAGCTTCAACAACAGATGTGAGCTGAAAAGTCTTTGCCGGAGGTATGAACAAGTGCAAGATTCAGCCTGGTTCACTGCAGGGACCTAGTTGTGGGCTCAGGAGTGTTTATCGATGTCTTGCTCAAAGGCATGACCCAGCCTTCTTAAGTGCAGTGAGTGGGTCGTGGGATCTGCAGTGTTTCCTGGGGGACTGAACAATGGCGGTTCACGCCATAGTTCCGAGGCATGGAGCTACTTGTTGGCTCAGGATTGCTTGCTGGTGGCTCGAAAAAGAACAGGAACTAACATGAGAGTCAGATACAGGCTCAGCTATGTTGGTCTGGGCCTTGAATATGTGCAGGACCCAGCCTGGTTCATGGCAAGGATGCAGACGCGGGTGCAGGAGTGTTTCTCAGGGGCGTAAACAAAGGCAGGACCCAGCATGGTTCATTGTAGGAACCGAGATGTGAGCTCAGTAGAGTTTGTTGCGGGCTTGAACAAAGGCAGGGCCCAGCCAGGTTCAGTTCAGGGCCCATGATGTGGGCTCAGGAGCACTTGCTGCAGTGCAACAGGGGCAGCTCCCAAATTCTTCAGTGCCATGCTTATGATGTTGGCTCAGGCCTGTATTAGGGGTCATGAACATGGGTAGCACTTAGCCTCATTCTGTGCAAGACCTGACATTTGGGTTCAGAGTTGTCAGTGAGTGCTTGCACGTTGGAAGAATCTAGCCTGATTCAGTGCAAGACTGAGATGTGGATTCAGAAGTATTTGATGTGGCCTTGAAGAAGGACAGGGCCCAGCCTGGTCAGCATAAGTACCGAAAGGAGACTCAGGAGTATTTTAACGGAGTGGAAGAAGGGAAGGACTCAGCCTGGTTGAGTGCAGCAGCCTGGATGGAGGTCGGGAGTGTTTGCAAGGGTCTTGCACAAGTCCTGGACACAGCCTGGGTTACTGCAGGTCCTAAGATGTCAATTCAGGAGTATCCATTGAGGCTTCATGATGGGCAGAATGTAGCCTGCTCCAGCACAGGGACCGAGAGGTGGGCTCATGGTTATTTCATGGTCTTGAACAAAGGCAGGACTGAGCATGGTCCGCGGAGATATTGAAATGTGGGCTTGGGAGCATTTGTTGGCATGTTGCACAAAGGCATGTCGAGCCTTGATCAGTGCAGCAAGTGCGATGCCGGATTGGGAGTGTTTCCTATGGGGACTGACCAAGGGCAGGACACATGCTAGTTCAGA
>NW_024078739.1:0-646 GCF_014754425.2 Oryx dammah
TCGCAGCCCCGGAGAGACTACCTGAAAAGCGGCAGGCAGGCTTCTTTGCTGAGACTTCAGGGGATGCAGGACAGTCACCACCCGCCTCACAAGGAGCGCCAGCAGTACACCCAGAAAACTGAGCAGTAGAAACAGAGAAGGGGACAAGTCCCGGCGACCGCGCTCGCCAAGCTCCCAAGCTGCTCGGACCCGGGAGGGGCGCAGAGCGCAGTCCCAAACAAGTTTGTGCCTCTGAGGGTTACCTGGGCGCCAAAACCGAGCGGCTTGGACTGGGGAGGTGCGCGAAGCCTGGGGCCAGCCTCGGATGGTTCCTGGCTGAGCTCCGTGGAGCCGGAGCGGTTTGTGCGTCGTGGGGGGAGACAGGTCCAGCGGGGTTGAGACGCTGTGTGCCCACGACAGTGCTATTTGTTTGCAGCATCCCCCCCCTCCCCACAGCGCGACTGAACTAGTGAGCCTAAAAAAAAAAAAAAAAGTGTCCTCCACCGCCCCCATGTGTCAGGACGGAATTCAGACCCTGAAGAGACCAGCAAACAGAAGCTAAACAGAGGGAAACGCCTTGGAAGTGACCAACACGGCCCACAACATCAGAGAAGGGCCAGATATATCTTCACAATTTTTACAATCATTCCTTTTTTTTTTTTTTTTT
>NW_024078739.1:746-1247 GCF_014754425.2 Oryx dammah
TTTTTTTTTTTTTTGCTTTCTTTTTCTTTTTTTCTCAAACTTTTTTTTAACTGTTAAGTCTTCTATTTCTCTACTTTATATTTCTATAACTATTACTTTTCAAAAAAAAAAAAAGACTACTTTTTTAAAGCAAACACCATATATAGTCTTCGCGTGGTTGTTGTTGGTATTTCATTTTTAATCTTGGGGTTTTTTTTTTTTCTTATATATATTTTTTTCCTTATTTTTTTTCCTTATTTCTTTTTCTTAATATTATTATTATTTTTTTTAATCTTTTCTCTTTTTTTTCTTTCTTCCTTCTGCTTCGTCTCTTTAACATGGTATTTTTGAAAATCTAACCTCTACTCTAGGTTTTTAATCTTTGCTTTTCGGTTTTTGTTGTCAATCTTGTACATTTCATAACCCAATCTTACCTGACAGCGAGATTACTGGCTTGACCACTCTCTCCTCCTTTTGGACTCTCCTTTTTCTCCACCAGGTGGCCTCTGTCTCTCCCCCCCC
>NW_024078740.1:0-1247 GCF_014754425.2 Oryx dammah
TTTAGCATCATTCCTTCCAAAGAAATACCAGGGCTGATCTCCTTCAGGATGGACCGGTTGGATCTCCTTGCAGTCCAAGGGACTCTCAAGAGTCTTCTCCAAACCACAGTTCAAAAGCATCAATTTTCGGTGCTCAGCCTTCTTCACAGTCCAACTCTCACATCCATACATGACCAGAGGAAAAACCATAGCCTTGACTAGATGGACATTAGTCGGCAAAGTAATGTCTCTGCTTTTGAATATACTCTCTAGTTTGGTCATAGCTTTCCTTCCAAGGAGTAAGCGTCTTTTAATTTCATGGCTGCAGTCACCATCTGTGGTGATTTTGGAGCGCAAAAAAATAAAGTCTGGCACTGTTTCCACTGTTTCCCCATCTATTTCTCATGAAGAGATGGGACCAGATGCCATGATCTTAATTTTCTGAAGGTTGAGCTTTAAGCCAACTTTTTCAGTCTCCTCTTTCACTTGCATCAAGAGGCTTTTTAATTCCTCTTCACTTTCTGCCATAAGGGTGGTGTCATCTGCATATCTGAGGTTATTGATATTTTTCCTGGCAATCTTGATTCCTGTTTGTGTTTCTTCCAGTCCAGTGTTTCTCATGATGTACTCTGCATAGAAGTTAAATAAGCAGGGTGATAATATACAGCCTTGATGTACTCCTTTTCCTATTTGGAACCAGTCTGTTGTTCCATGTCCAGTTCTAACTGTTGCTTCCTGACCTGCATATAGATTTCTCAAGAGGCAGGTCAGGTGGTCTGATAGTCCCATCTCTTTCAGAATTTTCCACAGTTTATTGTGATCCATGCAGTCAAAGGCTTTGGCATAGTCAATAAAGCAGAAATAGATGTTTTTTCTGGAACTCTCTTGCTTTTTCCATGATCATCACGTCATGGGAAATAGATGGGGAAACAGTGGAAACAGTATCAGACTTTATTTTGGCGGGCTCCAAAATCACTGCAGATGGTGACTGCAGCCATGAAATTAAAAGATGCTTACTCCTTGGAAGAAAAGTTATGACCAACGCAGATAGTATATTCAAAAGCAGAGACATTACTTTGCTGACTAAGGTCCATTTAGTCAAGGCTATGGTTTTTCCTCTGGTCATGTATGGATATGAGAGTTGGACTGTGAAGAAGGCTGAGCACCGAAAAATTGATGCTTTTGAACTGTGGTGTTGGAGAAGACTCTTGAGAGTCCCTTGGACTGCAAGGAGATCCAACCAGTCCATTCTGAAGGAGATCAGCCCT
>NW_024078741.1:0-1247 GCF_014754425.2 Oryx dammah
AGGGCTGATCTCCTTCAGAATGGACTGGTTGGATCTCCTTGCAGTCCAAGGGACTCTCAAGAGTCTTCTCCAACACCACAGTTCAAAAGCATCAATTTTTCGGTGCTCAGCCTTCTTCACAGTCCAACTCTCATATCCATACATGACCAGAGGAAAAACCATAGCCTTGACTAAATGGACCTTAGTCAGCAAAGTAATGTCTCTGCTTTTGAATATACTATCTGCGTTGGTCATAACTTTTCTTCCAAGGAGTAAGCATCTTTTAATTTCATGGCTGCAGTCACCATCTGCAGTGATTTTGGAGCCCGCCAAAATAAAGTCTGATACTGTTTCCACTGTTTCCCCATCTATTTCCCATGACGTGATGATCATGGAAAAAGCAAGAGAGTTCCAGAAAAAACATCTATTTCTGCTTTATTGACTATGCCAAAGCCTTTGACTGCATGGATCACAATAAACTGTGGAAAATTCTGAAAGAGATGGGACTATCAGACCACCTGACCTGCCTCTTGAGAAATCTATATGCAGGTCAGGAAGCAACAGTTAGAACTGGACATGGAACAACAGACTGGTTCCAAATAGGAAAAGGAGTACATCAAGGCTGTATATTATCACCCTGCTTATTTAACTTCTATGCAGAGTACATCATGAGAAACACTGGACTGGAAGAAACACAAACAGGAATCAAGATTGCCAGGAAAAATATCAATAACCTCAGATATGCAGATGACACCACCCTTATGGCAGAAAGTGAAGAGGAATTAAAAAGCCTCTTGATGCAAGTGAAAGAGGAGACTGAAAAAGTTGGCTTAAAGCTCAACCTTCAGAAAATTAAGATCATGGCATCTGGTCCCATCTCTTCATGAGAAATAGATGGGGAAACAGTGGAAACAGTGCCAGACTTTATTTTTTTGCGCTCCAAAATCACCACAGATGGTGACTGCAGCCATGAAATTAAAAGACGCTTACTCCTTGGAAGGAAAGCTATGACCAAACTAGAGAGTATATTCAAAAGCAGAGACATTACTTTGCCGACTAATGTCCATCTAGTCAAGGCTATGGTTTTTCCTCTGGTCATGTATGGATGTGAGAGTTGGACTGTGAAGAAGGCTGAGCACCGAAAATTGATGCTTTTGAACTGTGGTTTGGAGAAGACTCTTGAGAGTCCCTTGGACTGCAAGGAGATCCAACCGGTCCATCCTGAAGGAGATCAGCCCTGGTATTTCTTTGGAAGGAATGATGCTAAA
>NW_024078743.1:0-1246 GCF_014754425.2 Oryx dammah
GCGACGCCCCGGATCCGAGGATGGAGCCGCGGGCGCGGTGGGTGGAGGAGGGGCCGGAGTATTGGGATCAGGAGACAGGGAGAACTAAGGACACCGCACTGACTTTCCGAGCGAACCTGAACACCCTGCGCGGCTACTACAACCAGAGCGAGGCCGGTGAGCGACGCGGGCCCGGGTCCGGGTCACGGCTCCCATCCCCGGGTCACGGCTCCCATCCCCAGGGACCGGCGGGGTCGCCCGAGTCTGCGGGTCCGAGGGTCACCCCAACACTGCGGAACACGCCCGACCCCCGACCCGGGAAGAGCTCTCGGGGACTTGACCCAGTGTCATTTCAGTTTGGGTTTAATCCCTGCGGATGGTCTGGGCGGGTCAGGGTCTCACACCCTCCAGGAAATGTATGGCTGCGACGTGGAGCCGGACGGGCGTCTCCTCCGCGGGTATGATCAGTTAGCCTACGACGGCAGAGAGTACATCGCCCTGAACGAGGACCTGCGCTCCTGGACCGCGGCGGACACGGCGGCTCAGATCACCAAGCGCAAGATTGAGCAGCGCGGTGTGGCGGATGACTCTAGGAACTACCTGGAGGGCGAGTGCGTGGAGTGGCTCCGCAGATACCTGGAGATCGGGAAGGACACGGTGCTGCGCGCAGGTAGGAGGGGCACGGGGGCGCCTTGATCTCCCCTCTGGCTGGAGCTGGCCTCCCACGAGGAGAAGAAAGTGGGGTCTCTGTGGAAACAGCGCCCCAGGTTCTTATCTGGAGAGGGAGAAATGCGCCCAGGTTTTCAGATTCTGTAGAAGACGGTGACTCGCCAGCAGCTTCATTTCTCTGGACAATTAAGGAATCCAGTGCCTTTGGGGAAGAAGCAGGAAACCATCCCTAAAATAACTAGTCAGCGGTGCCCTTTCACCCGGCCCGCCATTTTGTGACTCGGGACTTTCTCAAGGCCTGTTCTCAGACCGAGAGCATCATAGAGGCCAGACTCCAGCTTTTCTGAGTGATTCAGTTTCCAGCAAAGTCAGGACCATTGCTCTGTATTCTCCCCCTTAAGGTGGAGGAGCATCCCACCTTGGCTCTCAACCTGACTCCAGAACTTTACAAGGACTAGGAGATTTTCCCAGACACCACCAGCCCAGGCTGGTGTCTGGTGTTTGTGCTTTTTCTTTCCAATTCATTTTCTCATCATTTCTTAGAATGGTCACATGATGCTTCCTCCATGGCCCATGGGAATAAAATAAAGTGTGAATT
>NW_024078744.1:0-1246 GCF_014754425.2 Oryx dammah
CCTCTGAAGGCAGGCAGAGGACATCAGGCAACCAGAAAAGCAGATCATTGTCTTCAAAAACAGGTAGGAAAAAATATAAAAGACGAGAAAAGAGACAAAGGAGGTGGGGAGGGAGCTCCGTCCCGGGAAGGGAAGCCCGTCCCGGGAAGGGAATTCTAAGAAGAGAGGTTTCCAAACACAAGGAAACACTCTCCCTGCCGAGTCTAAGGCGAGCCTTGGAAACACAGAGGGCAACATAACAGGAAGGAAAAACGAATAAATAATTAAAACCAACAGATTACGAGCCCAACAGTAACTCCCCCAGCGGAAAAGCCGCGCAGACGCCTGCAACCGCGGCTAGCAAGTGGGGGCAGGGCAGGGAAGCACGGGAGACGCGGGCTGCCGTGCTCAGTAAGAAGCGGGCAGAAACGCCCCACACGTAAACAGAGCAATCGAACTTGGGCGAGCAAACCAGGCTGGGGGATAGCTACCACGCGAAAAGCTGGAACATAAGACCCCACCAGGACCGTGCACAGAACAAAGGACTGAACTGAAATAGCCGGCTGCAGACCATCCCCCGCTGGGGACAGGCAGCCAGAGCTGTAAGGGCTGGAAAGGGGCAATTGCAGCCCCGGAGAGACTACCTAAAAAGCGGCAGGCAGGCTTCTTTGCTGAGACTTCAGGGGATGCAGGACAGTCACCATCCGCCTCACAAGGAGCGCCAGCAGTACACCCAGAAAACTGAGCAGTAGAAACAGAGAAGGGGACAAGTCCCGGCGACCGCGCACACCAAGCTCCCGAGCGGCTCGGACCCGGGAGGGGCGCAGAGCGCAGTCCCAAACAAGTTTGTGCCTCTGAGGGTTATCTGGGTGCCAAAACCGAGCGTCTTGGACCGGGGAGGTGCGCGAAGCCTGGGGGCGGACTCGGATGGTCCCTGGCTGAACTCCGTGGAGCCGGAGCGGTTTGTGCGTCGTGGGGGGAGACAGCTCCAGCGGGGTTGAGACGCTGTGTGCCCACGACCGTGCTATTTGTTTGCAGCATCCCCCCCTCCCCACAGCGCAACTGAACTAGGGAGACTAAAAAAAAAAAAAAAAGTGTCCACCACCGCCCCCATGTGTCAGGACAGAATTCAGACCCTGAAGAGACCAGCAAACAGAAGTTAAACAGAGGGAAACGCCTTGGAAGCGACCAACACGGCCCACAACATCAGAGAAGGTCCAGATATATCTTCACAATTTTTACAATCATTCCTTTTTTTTTTTTTTTT
>NW_024078745.1:0-1246 GCF_014754425.2 Oryx dammah
TGTGGATTTTACTAATGTTAATTTCCTGGTTTAGATACCATGGAGGAGACCGGATAAAGAGTACACAGAGCCTCCTTGTACATTTTTGGAAACTTCCATGAATCTATTCAGTTCAGTTCAGTTCAGTTCAGTCGCTCAGTCATGTGATTCAAAATTAAAAGTATTTAAAAAATGACATGCAATTTTTATAATGTTTGCAACTGTAAATCATCTCTTGAGCTTCGTTACACATCCCTCATCCAGCTCCTGGATTCATTTAGTGTCTTTTCTACAAAGAGCTCCTGAATTTATCTTGCAGTTATCTCTCTCATCTTCTTTCTGAGATACACATTCAGAAACAAAGAAAAGCTGCCTTCTAAATATGATTGTAAGAGAGCTTTCTAAGTGTGGTTAAAATGAATTAAATCAAAGGATGCTAAAATGGATATAAGTTAGTTCAATGACTTTTAAATCACTGAGAAATTACCAAAATTTCAAATAAAAATCCAAGAACAACAAACTCCAAACACTGTTACTGTAAGAACTTCTGTGCTGCTTATTCTTTCTTGTCACTGAGTGGGTAAAGGATAAAGTGACATCAGAACAGTGCGAGTGAGAGCTGATGCTCTTTTTCCGTATTGAAGCTGATGGGGTTGGGGCAGAGTGTGCTGTTCAGACAAGTCTTAAGAGAGCTCCTATAAATGGTGGTCAAGTCCACAACATAGACACACGTTCAGTGACAAAATCCAGAGGGGTGTCATAGAACCAAGCACATTAAGCAACGCTAGTTTTACTGTACTTATCTTCTGCGACCCACTCTGCCCTGTGACTTTCTGACCTGTCTGATGTCTATATTGGAGAGCTCTTCTTTCCCTCTGCCATGATCACCCATTATGTTCTCCCAAGATCTATCAAGTTCTTGACCCTGAGTTTTAGTTATGCTTGGTCCCTGAAGCCGGGCATAAAATTATTTGAAAAAATGGATTTCTTAACTTATATTCCCAATTCTCTGCCAAACAGGCTTCCAGTCAGATGCACAGCTGTTCTCTCCCTCGGCTTCCCTCGGCACTCTAGTCTCCTTACGGTCTCACTGCGAGACTCTTGTGCACCGTGGAGGGAGACACAACCCATCACACCTATGGCACTGCTACTGAGTCGCTTCAGTCGTGTCCGACTCCCTGAGACCCCGTGCACTGTAGCCTGCCAAGCTCCTCTGTCCATGGGATTCTCCAGGCAAGAATACGGGAGCGGGCTGCCATGCCCTCCT
>NW_024078746.1:0-1246 GCF_014754425.2 Oryx dammah
CTTTCCTGAGGCCACAAGGGAGGATCCCAGAAGTCCCCGTTGTAACTCGAGAAGGTCCCACCGCAACTCGAGAATATCCAGGAGGTTCTCCCCTCCAGGCGAGATGAGGCCCTTTTCCGTTTAGGCGTCTCGAGCCAAATCACCTCTTCCCTCTTGAACTTTGAAAGTGTCCTTCACAACCTTGCTGCAACTCAAGAAGTTCCCGACATACCCGCCTCCACTCGACAGGAACACCGAGGGTCCCGCCCACATCAAGAGGAGCCCCGTTTCCTCCTCATAGCTCGAGATGAGGGTTCCTTTCCCTGCTTCGTCGGACAAGGATTCCTGGCTTTCCTGTCGCATCTCTGAGGAGGCGCTGTACACAGGAAAGTGGAGCGGAACTCCAGGCGTCGTACCACCATTCCCAATATGCAAAAAATGTCTCAGTCCACTCCAGAAGAACCTAATTTGCTGCACTTCCTCGACATGCACGCGCAGGATCAACTCACACCACAGTGAAATTTGTGACAGCCCTGTCGGAAAGCCTCGTGGGAAAGCCTCCACAGAATGCCACAGATCCCTGTATCAAGGCGCCGGGAATACTGCCACGGCTGCTCCAGCTCGTGAGGAAAGCGGACTTGCATGTCCCCACTCGAGATGAGGACTGACTCCACTGTGGAGCCTCTAGAAGTACCCCAGGATCCATGTCTGCACTGGAGAGGAAACCTCAGGTTCCTTCATAGACTCCACACGAGGTCTTAGGCCCCTGCACCGACTGCAGAGGAATCCGGACAGGCCCATCGCAACTCGCATGGAGACTGGCCTTTTCTGAGGCCACAAGGGAGGGTCCCAGAGGTCCCCGTCATAACTCGAGAAGGTCCCACCGCAACTCGAAAATATTCAGGAGGTTCTCACTTCCAGGCGAAATGAGGCCCTTTTCTGCTGAGTCATCTCGAGGCAAATCACCCCTTCCTCTTGAAATTCGAAAGGGTCCTTCAAACCTTGGCTGCAACTGAAGAAGTTCCCCGACATACCCGCCTCAAATCGACAGGAACACCGAGGGTTCCACCCACATAAAGAGGAGCCCCGTTTCCTCCTCATAGCTCGAGATTAGGGTTTCTTTCCCTGCTTTGTCGGGAAAGGATTCCCGGCTTTCCTGTCGCATCTCGGAGGCGGCGCTCTCCACAGGAAAGTCGAGAGCAATTCCAGGGGTCGTGCCTCCATTCCCAAAGTGCACAAAATGTCTGAGTCCACTCCAGAAGAACCT
>NW_024078747.1:0-1246 GCF_014754425.2 Oryx dammah
GGGAGTGCGTTGCAGCCAGAGGAGAAGTCAGCGGTGGCCAGGAGACAAATAAGCATGGGACGGTTTGGGGCACTTTCTGGGGGTGAGAAGGAACGCGGCCACCACCTGGGTCAGGGACCAAAGAAGTGTGCGCCCCTGGAATGCTCTGGAATTTTCAGTCTTTCAAGGATTCGGCCTTGAAGTGGGGGGAGTAAGTGTTGAATAGCTGAAAACTAGGAATATTTTTAAAAGCACAGCACTTTATTTTTTTGAATTAATTTTATATTGAATTATATACTTATTTTAAAAGAAATATCTCACGTTTCTAAAATTTATAGAAGGTATTTTAACTATTAAGCATAGAATATTAAAATATACTTTGTATATAACAGTAGCATTTTATTAAACTTTATTTAAACTATATTTTCTGTGTACTAAAAAAAGTAATATCGTTTTACTTTTCTATCTTTCATGGATGTAAACAATAGTTTCAAGAAGACTTTTCACTTAATTTTAATTGAGTGAATTAGCATGTTTGACAATTTCTGATGACCCCCAAGACAGTCTTAAGTAATTTTTGACTCATGTTCCTGAAACCTCTTTCTGAGGACTGCGTTGTTGGAAATAAGGGTTGGAGTATACAAGCAACTGAGGACATTTAGAAGGTCAGGAGTTTTCATTTAGTTTAGTAAGAATTTTATAAATTAGGTGGAATTTGACCAAATTTTATTGGCATAAAGAAGGCTTACTTTGTAAGACTCTCAAATGTAAGGTGGTGTACATTTTCCCCCAGTTGAAAAAAAAAAGAGAGAGAAAAAAAGCCCCGCATCATACAGAGGGGCCTCCGGCATGAGCTGCCTGGTACATTTAAAGAAGTGAACAAGACAAGCGCAGGTAGACTGTGTGGATACATGGAGAGCCTGCATGTAACTCGGACATTCCACACGGCTGCCTTGTATTTTAAATTCCTCAAAGGCAAGGGCCAGAAACTCGACTACTGTGCAGGCCTGTTTTGCAATGAATGTCTGCAAGGTGCTCTGCAATTTTTAATATGTGTTGTCACAAAAATCAAGTTGACATTGAAACTGCCATGCTGACTTTTGTTTCATAAATAATTTATTTCTCATATAAAAGTTTAAATAAATAAATAATGCATAAATCAATTTAAAAACAGCTTAGTCTTTAACTGTCCATTGAAATCAGTGCATTGCATTTGTTAGTTACTTCAAGAGCCTCTGCTGCTGAAGAGTCTCACCTCAAAGTCACA
>NW_024078748.1:0-1246 GCF_014754425.2 Oryx dammah
TTAAGATTTTTTTCTTGTTTCTGTTTTTTTTTTTTAATTAATTAATTTATTTATTTATTTTTAATTTTTACTTTACAATTCTGTATTGGTTTTGGCATAGATTGACATGAATCCACCACAGGTGTACATGCGTTCCCAAACATGAACCCCCCTCCCACCCCCCTCCCCACAACATCTCTCTGGATCATCCCCGCATACCAGCCCCAAGTGTGCCATATCCTGCATCGGACATAGACTGGCAATTCGATTCTTACATGATATTATACATGTTTCAATGCCATTCTCCCAAATCATCACACCCTCTCCCTCTCCCTCTGAGTCCAAAAGTCTGCTATACACATCTGTGTCTTTTTTGCTGTCCTGCATACAGGGTCATCATTGCCATCTTTCTAAATTCCATATATATGTGTTAGTATACTGTATTGGTGTTTTTCTTTCTGGCTCACTTCACTCTGTATAATCGGCTCCAGTTTCATCCATCTCATCAGAACTGATTCAAATGTATTCTTTTTAACGGCTGAGTAATACTCCATTGTGTATATGTACCACGGCTTTCTTATCCATTCATCTACTGATGGACATCTAGGTTGTTTCCATGTCCTGGCTATGATAAACAGTGCTGCGATGAACATTGGGGTACATGTGTCTCTTTCAATTCTGGTTTCCTCTGTGTGTATGCCCAACAGTGGGATTGCTGGGTCATAAGGCAGTTCTATTTGCAATTTTTTAAGGAATCTCCACACTGTTCTCCATAGTGGCTGTACTAGTTTGCATTCCCACCAACAGTGTAGGAGTGTTCCCTTCTCTCCACACCCTCTCCAGCATTTATTGCTTGCAGATTTTTGGATCGCAGACATTCTGACTGGTGTGAAGTGGTATCTCATTGTGGTTTTGATTTGCATTTCTCTAATAATGAGTGATGTTGAGCATCTTTTCATGTGTTTGTTAGCCATCTGTATGTCTTCTTTGGAGAAATGTCTATTTAGTTCTTTGGCCCATTTTTTGATTGGGTTGTTTATTTTTCTGGAATTGAGTTTCAGGAGTTGCTTGTATATTTTTGAGATTAGTTGTTTGTCAGTTGCTTCATTTGTATTATTTTCTCCCATTCGGAAGGCTGTCTTTTCACTTTGCTTATGTTTTCCTTTGTTGTGCAGAAGCTTTTAATTTTAATTAGATCCCATTTGTTTATTTTTGCTTTCATTTCCAGAATTCTGGGAGGTGGATCATAGAGGATCCTGCTGTGGTT
>NW_024078749.1:0-1245 GCF_014754425.2 Oryx dammah
GTTCATGAAGCGCGTCTTCGAAGACGGCAAGTGGACCCTGTTCAGCCCGAGTGAAGTACCGGACCTGCACGACCTGACCGGCAAGGCCTTCGAGGAACGCTACGAGTACTACGAAGCCCTGATCGAGTACGGCAAGATCAAGCTATACAAGACCATCCAGGCCAAGGACCTGTGGCGCAAGATGCTCTCGATGCTGTTCGAGACCGGCCACCCGTGGCTGACCTTCAAGGACCCGTGCAACCTGCGCAGCCCGCAGCAGCACGTGGGCGTGGTACACAGCTCCAACCTGTGCACCGAGATCACCCTGAACACCAACAAGGACGAGATCGCCGTCTGCAACCTGGGTTCTGTCAACCTGGTCAACCACATCGTCGATGGCAAGCTGGACATCGAGAAACTCGGCCGCACCGTGAAGACCGCCGTGCGCATGCTCGATAACGTCATCGACATCAACTACTACAGCGTCGACCAGGCGCGTAACTCCAACTTCAAGCACCGTCCGGTCGGCCTCGGCCTGATGGGCTTCCAGGACGCCCTGTACCTGCAGCACATCCCCTACGGCTCCGACGCTGCCGTCGAGTTCGCCGACAAGTCGATGGAAGCCATCAGCTACTACGCCATCCAGGCTTCCTGCGACCTGGCCGAAGAGCGTGGCAGCTACTCAACCTTCGAAGGTTCGCTGTGGAGCAAGGGCATCCTGCCGCTGGACTCGCAGCAGATCCTGATCGAAGCCCGCGGCCAGAAGTACATCGACGTCGACCTGAGCGAGTCGCTGGACTGGGCGCCGATCCGCGAGCGCGTGAAGAAAGGTATTCGCAACTCGAACATCATGGCCATCGCGCCGACCGCGACCATCTCCAACATCATTGGCGTGTCGCAGTCCATCGAGCCGACCTACCAGAACCTGTACGTGAAGTCGAACCTCTCCGGCGAATTCACCGTGATCAACCCCTACCTGGTTCGCGACCTGAAAAACCGCGGCCTGTGGGACCCGGTCATGGTCAACGACCTGAAGTACTACGACGGCTCCGTGCAGCAGATCGAGCGCATCCCGCAGGACCTGAAAGACCTGTACGCCACCGCCTTCGAAGTGGAAACCAAGTGGATCGTCGACGCTGCCAGCCGTCGCCAGAAGTGGATCGACCAGGCTCAGTCGCTGAACCTGTACATCGCCGGCGCCTCGGGCAAGAAGCTGGACGTGACCTACCGCATGGCCTGGTACCGTGGCCTGAAAACCACCTACTA
>NW_024078752.1:0-265 GCF_014754425.2 Oryx dammah
CCTCCCAGATCTCCCACCACCCCCTCTCCAGCCTGCTTGAGAGCCTGATGGGGTGCCAACAGTGAGTGTCCGCTATCTTCTTGAGCCCCTTCCAGGCTGTCTCTTCCAGGGCCATGCTCTGCAGGAGTGAACCTGGTCTTCACCTCCAGCCCCTCCTGCTCCTGCCCTTGGAGCCCCTGTTGTGGGGGCATCTGGGAGGGGAGACCACCTGGTCCCTAGAACCCTCGGGCAGGGCTGAAACCATGTGGAGTGCCCAGGGGCCTGC
>NW_024078752.1:365-1244 GCF_014754425.2 Oryx dammah
GCTATCTTCTTGAGCCCCTTCCAGGCTGTCTCTTCCAGGGCCATGCTCTGCAGGAGTGAACCTGGTCTTCACCTCCAGACACTCCTGTTCCTGCCCTTGGAGCCCCTGTTGTGGGGGCATCTGGGAGGGGTGACCGCCTGGTCCCTAGAACCCTCGGGCAGGGCCGAAAGTACGTCGAGTGCCCAGGGGCCTGCCTACAGCACACTCCAGTCCTCAGACAGGCAGGCTTTCATGCCGTGTAACACGGTGACACTTGGCTCAATTTGCTGAGATTTCCTATCAAGAGTTTTGTAAGAGTTACTTGAAGCACAGCCAAGATACTCAGAAGGATTAGAAAAGCTCTGTGTTGTTTCTTATTCCTCTTAACTGACGGACTCCCGGCAGGCGCCCAGACACAGTGCCCTCTGTCCTCCTCCTCTTCTGCCTCAGCCACCCTACAGCCAGCCCGCCGAGCTGCTGAGGATACAGTACGGCCTCTCCCCCTGATTCTGTCCCCTCCGTGTCCCACCGTCCACCCTCCCCATGTCCACTGAGATGTGCCCAGACCTCACATGGCACTGTGTCCTCAGCATGCACCCTCTCCCCCAGGCCCGCCCCCTCCCCTGGGGTCAGCACTCTGCATTGCAGAGCCCTCTGTGCTAAGGGTCTGCTCCCTGCCCGCTTCCCCTCTGCCCTGTCACCTTGCCCCGTGTCCACGCTCCGGAACCCGGTTCCCAGGCCTTTATAAATCCCCTTCTCTGCCTGGAGCATTCTGCCCCTTGACATCCCCAGGGGAACTCCTCCTGCCTCTTTGATTGCAGCATCCATGTCAGCTTCCTGGCGTCAGCCTGTGTCCCTGGTTACCCACCCCCCTATCTGGATTATCTGCAGAGCAAATAT
>NW_024078753.1:0-1244 GCF_014754425.2 Oryx dammah
TCCAACACCACAGTTCCAAAGCATCAATTCTTCGGCGCTCAGCCTTCTTCCCAGTCCAACTCTCACACCCATACATGACCGCAGGAAAACCCAGAGCCTTGGCTAGACGGACCTTAGTCGGCACAGTAATGTCTCTGCTGTTGAATATACTGTCTCGCTTGGGCAGAACTTTTCTTCCCAGGAGTAAGCGTCTTTTAATTGCATGGCTGCAGTCACAATCTGCTGTGATTTTGGAGCCCCTCAAAATAAAGCATAACACTGTTTCCACTGTTTCCAAATTTATTTCCCATTAAGAGATGAGACCAGATGCCACGATCTTTCTTTTCTGAAAGCTGAGCTGTAAGCCAACTTGTTCGCTCTCCTCTTTCACTTTCATCAAAGAGGCCCTGTAGATCCTCTTCACTCTCTGCCGTCAGGGTGCTGTCCTCTGCCTATCTGAGGTTATTAAGATTTCTCCCGGCAATCTGGATTCCACATTGTGTTTCTTCCAGCCCAGGCTTTCTCAAGAGGCACTCGGCATAGACGTTAAATAAGCAGGGTGACACTAGACAGCCTGGACGTACTCCTTTTCCTATTTGGAACCAGTCTGTTGTTCCATGTCCTGTTCTAACTGTGGCTTCCTGACCTGCATACAGATTTCTCAAGAGGCAGGTCAGGTGGTCTGCTATTCCCATCTCTTGATGAATTTTCCACAGTTCATTGTCGTCGACACACCCAAGAACTGTACAAAGATCACTAATCGAGAGCCAGACATCTTGGACAGTGAAGTCAAGTGGGCCATAGAAAGCATCACTACGAACAAAGCTAGTGGAGGTGACGGAATTCCAGACGGGCTGTTTCAAATCCTGAAAGACGATGCTGCACTCAATAAGCCAGCATCTTGGGAAAACTCAGCCATGGCCACAGGACCGGAAAAGGTCGGTTTTCTTTCCTATTCCAAAGTAAGGCAATGCCAAAGAATCCTCAACCTACTGTACAATGGCACTCATCTCCCATGCTAGGAAAGTCATGCTCAAAATTCTCCAAGCCAGGCTTCAGCAATACGTGAACCGTGAACTTCCGGATGTTCAAGCTGGTTTTAGAAAAGGCAGAGGAACCAGAGATCAACGGGCCAACATCCGCTGGATCATGGGAAAAAGCAAGAGAGTTCCAGATAAAACATCTATTTCTGCTTTATTGACTGCACTCATGGTCATATCTGGGCGGCGTACCACATGCCTCAGTTTAATTCTGACCTTTCTATC
>NW_024078754.1:0-1244 GCF_014754425.2 Oryx dammah
GGAAGAAGCACAAGCTGGAATCAAGATTGCTGAGAGAAATATCAATATGCTCAGATATGCAGATGACCCCACCCTTATGGCAGAAAGTGAAGAGGAACTAAAAAGCCTCTTCATGAAAGTGAAAGAGGAGAGTGAAAAAGTTGGCTTAAAGCTCAACATTCAGAAAATGAAGATCATGGCATCTGGTCCCATCACTTCATGGCAAATAGATGGGGAAACAGTGGAAACAGTGGCAGACGTTATTTTTTTAGGCTCCAAAATCACTGGAGATGGTGATTGCAGCCACGAAATTAAAAGACGCTTACTCTTTGGAAGAAAAGTTATGACCAACTCAGACAGCATATTCAGAGAAGGCAAAGGCACCCCACTCTAGTACTCTTGCCTGGAAAATCCCATGGACGGAGGAGTCTGGTGGGCTGCAGAACGTGGGGTTGCTAAGAGTCGGAAACGACTGAGCGACTTCCCTTTCACTTTTCACTTCATGCACTGGAGAAGGAAATGGCAACCCACTCCAGTATTCTTACCTGGAGAATCCCAGGGATGGGGGAGCCTGGTGGGCTACCTACTATGGGGTTGCACAGAGTTAAACACGACTGAAGCGGCTTAGCAGCAGTAGACAGCATATTAAAAAGCAGAGATATTACTTTGTCATCAAAGTTCCATCTAGTCAAGTCTATGGTTTTTCCAGTGGTCATGTATGGATGTGAGAGTTGGGCTATAAAGAAAGCTGAGCGCTGAAGAATTGATGCTTTTGAACTGTGGTGTTGGAGAAGACTCTTGGGAGTCCCTTGGACTGCAAGGAGATCCAACCAGTCCATCCTAAAGGAGATCAGCCCTGGATGTTCATTGGAAGGACTGATGTTGAAGCTGAAACTCCAATAATTTGGCCACCTGATGCTAAGAGCTGACTCGCTAGAAAAGACTCCGATGCTGGGAAAGATTGAGGGCAGGAGGAGAAGGGGATGACAGGATGAGATGGTTGAATGGCATCACTGACTCAAGGGACATGAGCTTGGGTATACTTCAGGAGTTGGTGATGGACGGGGAGACCTGGCGTGCTGCTGTCCATGGGGTTGCACAGAGTCGGACATGCCTGAGCAGCTGAACTGAACTGATATACTTATGACTTTGCCATTTTTATGTACGTGTGTGCTTGCGTGCTTAGTTGCTCAGTCGTGTCCGACTCTTGTCACCCCGTGGACTGTAGCCCACCAGGCTCCTCTGTCCTCTGGATTCTCCAGGCA
>NW_024078755.1:0-1244 GCF_014754425.2 Oryx dammah
TGAGTTGAGAAACAGGACATTTGAATAGTCCCAAAGTATCTCCCCACGAGATACTTATTCATGACAAATGTGAAAACACATTTACAGTGGATAATTCTATCATTCAGCACCTTAACCAAGTGATCAAAATCGATCTCATTAATGACACAAACTGCACTCATGCACCTTCTGAAATGATGCACAGGCAAAGATAAAGGTCATAACATCACTTCAGTAGTGATCTTGCCAAAAATGCTTTATCCCTTCTAATCAGACAAGTCCAGGCTGAGGGGCACTTGATAAGGTAACTACTAGGTTGTTGTTGTTTAGTTGCTAAGTCGTGTCCAACTCTTTGCAACCCCATGGACTATAGCCCATCAGGCTCCTCTCTCCATGGGTTTCCCCGGTAAGAATACTGGAGTGGGTTGCCCTCTCCAGGGGATATTCCCCACCCACATATCAAAACCACATCTCATGCATTGGCAGGTGGATTCTTTACCACTGAGCCAGCAGGGAAGCCCAATAACTACCTGGTAGTACTCCTCAAAAATGTCAAAGCCATTGAAAAGAAGGACAGAAAAAAAGGTAAAAGGAAGGACAGAAAAGGGAAGAAAGGAAAGGGAGAAAAGAAAAAAAAAGGAATGAGAGACCAAGGATTTCACAGAGAGACTAAAAAAGACAGATAATCAAGTTAAAGAAGGAGTCTAGACTGGATCCTGAACTGGAAAAAGACTGATCCAGCCAGTGGAATAACTGGTAAAATTCAAATATGGTCTATAATAACTACCACATCAATGTTAATTTTCAGATTTTAATCACTGTAATGTGTAAGATACCCACATTAGTAGAAGCTGGTTGAAGGTACATGGGAATTTTGTGCTATTTTTCAAGTTTCCATAAGTGGAAACGGTCTTATTTTTGTTGTTTAGTCGCTAAATTGTGTCTGACTCTTTCAGATCCCATGGATTATAGCCTAACAGGATCATTGGTCCATGGAATTTCCCAGGCAAGAATATTGCAGTGGGTTGCCATTTCCTTCTCCAGGGATCTTCCTGGCCCAGGGATCAAATCCACATCTCCTACATTGGGAGGCAGGTTCTTTACCACTAAACTACCAGGGAAGCCTAAATTAGTACCATACCGTCTTGATTATTACAGTTTTGTAGTAAGTTCTGAAATTGAGAAGTCCGAGCCCTCTTTGTTCTGTTTTTTTTAGATTGTTTTGGCTATCCTGGGTCCTTTATAATTCCATATGAATATTATGA
>NW_024078756.1:0-1244 GCF_014754425.2 Oryx dammah
TGACTGTGGCTCAGATCATGAACTCCTTATTACCAAATTCAGACTCAAATTGAAGAAAGTAGGGAAAACCGCTAGACCATTCAGGTATGACCAAAATCAAATCCCTTATGATTATACAGTGGAAGTGAGAAATAGATTTAAGGGACTAGATCTGATAGATAGAGAGCCTGATGAACAATGGAATGAAGTTCATGACATTGTACAGGAGACAGGGATCAAGACCATCCCCATGCAAAAGAAATGCAAAACAGCAAAATGGTTGTCTGGGGAGGCCTTATAAATAGCTGTGAAAAGAAAAGAGGTGAAAAGCAAAGGAGAAACGGAAAGATATAAGCATCTGAATGCAGAGTTCCAAAGAATAGCAAGAAGAGATAAGAAAGCCTTCCTCAAGATCAATGCAAAGAAATAGAGGAAAACAACAGAAAGGGAAAGACTAGAGATCTCTTCAAGAAAATTAGAGATACCAAGGGAACATTTCATGCAAAGATGGGCTCAATAAAGGACAGAAATGGTATGGACCTAACAGAAGCAGAAGATATTAAGAAGAGGTGGCAAAAATACACAGAAGAACTGTACAAAAAGATCTTCACGACCCAGATAATCATGATGATGTGATCACTAATCTGGAGCCAGACAACTTGGAATGTGAAGTCAAGTGGGCCTTAGAAAGCATCACTACGAACAAAGCTAGTGGAGGTGATGGAATTCCAGTTGAACTGTTTCAAATCGTAAAAATGATGCTGTGAAAGTGCTGCACTCAATATGCCAGCAAATTTGTAAACCTCAGCAGTGGCCACAGGACTGGAAAAGGTCAGTTTTCATTCCAATTCCAAAGAAAGGCAATGCCAAAGAATGCTCAAATTACCGCACAGTTGCACTCATCTCACATGCTAGTAAAATAATGCTCAAAATTCTCCAAGCCAGGCTTCAGCAATACGTGAACCATGAACTTCCTGATGTTCAAGCTGGTTTTAGAAAAGGCAGAGGAACCAGAGATCAAATTGCCAACATCCGCTGGATCATGGATAAAGCAAGAGAGTTTCAGAAAAGCATCTATTTCTGCTTAATTGACTATGCCAAAGCCTTTGACTGTGTGGATCACAATCAACTGTGGAAAATTCTGAAAAAGTTGGGAATCCCAGACCACCTGACCTGCCTCTTGAGAAATCTGCATGCAGGTCAGGAAACAACAGTTATAACTGGACACAGAACAACAGACTGGTTCCAAATAGGAAAAGGAGTAC
>NW_024078757.1:0-1244 GCF_014754425.2 Oryx dammah
TGAGGAAGCATCTTGGCTTGCTTCAGCTCCTTGGTCGGTAAGAACTCATGCCTGGACCTTTGAGCTGCTGGGTATTTTCTGAGGGAGGCTTCTTCAGAGCCTCAGAGCTAAAGGCCATCTGTGTATGACTTGTTGTCAGATACACTGCACCCAGTGAAGGAGGTGGAGGAGGAGAGCATCGCATCGCGCCACACGGGGAATGTGGAATACCGGTAGACATGCCAGCCCTTCCGATGTGGGGAACGATGGTGCGGAACTGGACCTGGAAGGAAGAACTCAGTGCTCACAGGGTTCTACAAGGAGGTTAATCTCGAGGACTCTCTTTTCTGGATGGACAATCAAGGCTGATCACAGAGCCCGGGACAGGCAATGCACTGAGGGATATGCTGACAAAAAGAAATAGTGTCTCTTTGATTGATCTATATGGATACTAATTTCCTTTTGTCCTTTTGGCGTGGTGTGTCAATACAATGGCTCGTTTTTTCAAAGTGGGATGCGAATACGTTGAGTGGAAACAATATGGAATTGGAAATATTTTTGCTTTTAGATCGTATGCCTTTGACGAATGCCTGCTATATTAGAAACTCAGGGTATATCATATGTGGCTAAAATGCCAGCATGATCTGTTCAATCAAATAGCCTATGTATTTGAAATAAAGCAAAATTATTTAATTTAAAGAAAGGGTGTCTTCTCATTTGTGGTAGGGGAGGCATCAAAGCAACTGAGCCCTAGGTGTCTTATTGTTCGAGACAAAAGAATGCCATGGACAAGAGCATTCCAGAAGTCTGCACTCCACTCTGAGGGATTCGGTGGTTGGAGGCCCACTTCTCAAGTTAAAGAAGCTGACGTTCTGTCCATGCCCATGCTTGGGGAGGTGGGCAGGTTACACTTTGAGTACAGTTCGGGTGTTTACTGATTTAGGACTCTTTGCAAAGTTAGAGTCAGCACACTCCAATGGATAGATTGATTGGAACATTCAGTTTGTGGCCCTATGAAGAGATCTTTGACCCCATGTCCCCTGACATTTTGAAGTGACAGCATCTAGTCTAGTTAGTGGTCAGCGTCCCGATCCCAGCTTTGAACTGTGTATCCATTGCTTTGGCAATGAGGCAAGTGGAGAAAGGTAGTGAGAAGCCTTCTGTTCTGACTATGGATGCTCGGACCCAGCCGCTTTTGGAGACAAGGGAGGCAGAGTTGGCCTGGATCCCTGGAGATTCCTGATGAAATGAAGAAAAGGCAATGG
>NW_024078758.1:0-1243 GCF_014754425.2 Oryx dammah
CCAGGAAGCAACAGTTAGAACTGGACATGGAACAACAGACTGGTTCCAAATAGGAAAAGGAGTACATCAAGGCTGTATATTGTCACCCTGCTTATTTAACTTCTATGCAGAGTATATCATGAAAAATGCTGGGATGGAAGATACATGAGTTGGAATCAAGATTGCCGGGAGAAATATCAATAAACTCAGATATGCAGATGACGCCACTCTTATGGCAGAAAGTGAAGAGGAACTAAAAAGCCTCTTGATGAAATTGAAAGAGGGGAGTGAAAAAGTTGGCTTAAAGCTCAACATTCAGAAAACAAAGATCATGGCATCTGGTCCCATCACTCCATGGGAAATAGATGGGGAAACAGTATCAGACTTTATTTTTTGGGGCTCCAAAATCACTGCAGATGGTAACTGCAGCCATGAAATTAAAAGACACTTACTCCTTGGAAGAAAAGTTATGACCAACCTAGATAGCATATTCAAAAGCAGAGACATTACTTTGCCGACTAAGGTCCATTTAGTCAAGGCTATGGTTTTTCCTGTGGTCATGTATGGATGTGAGAGTTGGACTCTGAAGAAGGCTGAGTGCTGAAGAATTGATGCTTTTGAACTGTGGTGCTGGAGAAGACTCTTGAGAGTCCCTTGGACTGCAAGGAGATCCAACCAGTCCATTCTGAAGGAGATCAGCCCTGGGATTTCTTTGGAAGGAATGATGCCAAAGCTGAAACTCCAGTACTTTGGCCACCTCATATGAAGAGTTGACTCATTGAAAAAGACTCTGATGCAGGGAGGGATTGGGGGCAGGAGGAGAAGGGGACAACAGAGGATGAGATGGCTGGATGGCATCACTGACTCAATGGATGTGAGTCTGAGTGAACTCCGGGAGTTGGTGATGGACAGGGAGGCCTGAGGTGCTGCGATTCATGGGGTCGCAAAGAGTCAGACACAACTGAGCGACTGAACTGAATTGAATTGAGCGGCCGTTAAAATGGCAGGTGTCACTCCCTGGATCCAACACGTGAGGGTGGAGAAGGCAGACCAATGAAGACCAGGGGATGCCAGGCATTCCGGGCTCGCTGGGTCCTTTTCCAGGGTCTCCTCCTGTCGTCGCAGGGGGCCACCGAGCCTTCCCCGGGTCATCCAGCCTCCTAGAGGGAATCCTGGCTACCACAGCCACCGGGGACATGCCCTGGTCTTCTCCAGGAGCCCCTGCGGGGGACGAGGGAGGTGAGGCCATCCTGCAAGCACCCCT
>NW_024078760.1:0-1243 GCF_014754425.2 Oryx dammah
TGGAGGCTTTCCCTGGAGGCATTCCGACAGGGCAGTCACACGTGCCATTGTGGTGTGAGTCGATGCTCGGCCTGCATGTCGAGGAAGTGCAGGGAAATCAGGTTCTTCTGGAGTGGACTGCAATATTTTGTGCACATTGGGAATGGTGGCAAGACCCCTGGAGTTCCTCTCGACTTTCCTGTGGAGAGCGCCGCCTCCGAGATGTGACAGCAAACCAAGAATCCTTTCTCATCGAAGCAGGAAAAGGAACCCTCATCTCGAGCTTTGAGGAGGAAACGGGGCACCTCATGATGTGGGCGGGACCCTCGGTGTTCCTCTCGAGTGGAGGCGGGTGTGTCGGGGAACTTCTTGAGTTGCAGCAAGGGTGTGAAGGACCCTTTCCAAGTTCAAGAGGGAAGGGGGATTTGCCTCGGGACGCCTCAGCGGAAAAGGGCCTCATCTCGCCTGGACGGGTGAACCTCCTGGATTTTCTCGAGTTGCGGCGGGACCTGAACGAGTTACGACGGGGACCTCTGGGACCCTCCCTTCTGGCCTAAGGACAGGCCACTCTCCATGGGAGTTGCGAGGGGCCAGTCGGGATTCTTCTGCAGTCGGTGCGGTGCCTAATACCTCGTGTGTAGTCTATGACGGAACCTGAGTATTCCTCTCCAGTGCTGACATTGATCTTGGGGTTCTTCTGCAGGTTGCACAGGGGAGTCAGTCTTTGTCTCGCGTGGGGACATGCACGTCCGCTTTCCTCTCGAGCTGGAGCAGCCGTGGCAGGCTTCCCGGCGCCTTGATACAGGGATCTGTGGCATTCTTTGGAGGCTTTCCCACGAGGCTTTCCGACAGGGCTGTCACAGGTGCCACTGTGGTGTGAGTTAATCCTCGGGTGCATGTCGAGGAAAAAAGGGAAATCAGGTTCTTCTGGAGTGGACTGAGACATTTTGTGCACATTGGGAATGGTGGCACGACCCCTGGAGTTCCTTTCGACTTTCCTGTGGAGAGCACCGCCTCCGAGATGCGACAGCATAGCCGAGAAACCTTTCCCGACGAAGCAGAGAAAGGAACCCTCATCTCGAGCTTTGAGGAGGAAACAGGGCACCTCACGATGTGGGCGGGACCCTCGGTGTTTCTCTCGGTGGAGGCGGGTATGTCGGGGAACTTCTTGAGTTGCAGCAAGGTTGTGAAGGACCCTTTCCAAGTTTAAGAGGGAAGGGGTGATTTGCCTCAGGACGCCTCAGCGGAAAAGGGCCTCATCTCG
>NW_024078765.1:0-1242 GCF_014754425.2 Oryx dammah
ATAATCCCCATTTTTTTTTTTTTGGTTTAAAATAAGACAGAATTTTTAAACAATACTTCACGTAATTCACCTGGAGATGCAGAATAATAGGTGTGGTCCTGGTCAGGCCATCAAAGATATAGGTTCAGAAGTGTGTGTTTCTGTGCCTGTCTGTGTGTGTGTCCGTGTGTGTGTGTGTAGTGAAACTACCAAAACAGATGGTATGAGGGAATTTTAATTATATAAACCTTGCAATTTATCTTCTCACCATGCATAAGGGTATGTATCTTTACCAGGGCCCAAATCTAACAATCTGTGTGCATGTTTGGACTGAGCTCCTCAAGGGGACATCACCTGTAGCCCAGGGCAGGGAGTCCCTGGGACCCGAGCCGAGCTGTGACTAGGCCTGGGCGGCAGAGGGTGAATCTATGACCGAGGGGTTCTCCTCCTAAGGGGCGTCGTTCTTCTTGGCTACAGAGACAGAAGTAGGTGTTTCAGTGGAGCTCTTCTTGATCTTGCCCTCTCCTCGTTCATAATTCTGTCCCTGGGCGCCAGGCACTTGCTGCTGGAGGCAGCGCGGGGTTTTGGGACAGCAGGATCCATAGCATGGAGGGCGCCTTTGTGGCGGATTGTTGCTGGCTTCTTGCCCACTTTCGCTGTGCTCTGCCTCCAGCTCCTGTGAAATGTCTGGTGCGCTTCTTGGACCAGAAGTGGTGCCTCAGCCCCTAGGGCGACTGGGAGACTCAGCTGTGGCCCCGACCGCACCGAGGATGCCCCTCCTGCCTTGCGGTGGGGGCGGACCCGGGGTCTGGTTGGATGAGGTGCTGCTGTGGTAGCCAGGATCTATGGGTGGCGGGTCACAGGCCTCGCGGGAGGGTGGGAAACGCCTCAGTCGTTGATCTTGGGAGCGACCAGGCAGAGGGCGTCTGAGGCCCTGGGCCACAGTGAAGCCTTCGCCCCTGCCCTCACTTTCATCAGCATCTCTCTCTGTGCTCTTGGGACGTCGCAGTGGCAACTCACGGCAGTGGATGCTGAAGTCCTGGCAGATGCGGGTGAGGTGGGCAGTGTAGCGGCTTCCCTTCAGTGGCGCACCTGCAGGCCCGGTCACGTTAACAGCCTCGATGCCCTGCTGGCCCTGCACCACATAGAACTCCACCATCTCACCGTCGTCCATGCTGCCTTGGAACTTGCAGGGGTTTCTTCCGGTGATGGCCATATGGGGAACTAACACATCTTCCTGGGTATCGTGCCTGCTGATGAAGC
>NW_024078766.1:0-1242 GCF_014754425.2 Oryx dammah
TGATCTCACTTATCAGTGGAATCTAAAAACAAAACAGATAAACCAAAATGAAAATACACTCATAGATAGAGAGAACAAATAGGTGGTTGCCAGAAGAGAGGAGAATTGGAGAGTGGGCAAAGTAGGTCAAGGAGATTAAGTTGTACAAACTTCCAGTTCCATAATAAATAGCTCATGGGGATGTAATATAAACATAAGTAATGTGTATGGTCTAAACTTACCACAGTGATCATCTTGTAATGTGTATGTGCGTTCTCAGTCACTTCAGTAGTGTCTGACTCTTTGCGATAGCCTGGACTGTAGCCCACCAGGCTCCTCTGTCCATGGAATTTCCCAGGCAAGAATACTGGAGGGGGTTGCCATTTCCTTCTCCAGACGGTCTTCCTGACCCAGGGATCAAATCTGGGTCTCCTGTGGCTGCTGCATTGGCAGGCAGATTCTTTACCACTGAGCCACTAGGAAACTCCATTTCTTAATGATTGTATGCAAATGTCGAATCATTAAGGAGTATACCTGAAACTAAATAATATCAAATATCCACTTTATTCAATTTTTAAGATACCAAAAACTAAGCTCTATATAGCTTTTTTTAAAAAATTAAGTAATCAGAGTACGTCTTATTGAAATGGTAACATTAAAAAGAAAAAAAAAAAAAAAAAAACATGAGAAAGTGACCCTTGGGGATTATATAGGTTGCTAGCAGTGCCATAACAAAGTACCACAGACTAAGCCACTTAAACTACAGAAATTTATTTTCTCACAGTTCAGGAGGTTAGAAGTCCAAGATCAAAGTGTCTGCAGAGTTGTTTTTTCTGGGCCTCTCTTCCCAGCTTACGGATGGCCGTGTTCTCCCCACGCTCTAACATGGCCTTCAAACTGCATGCCTGTGTCCAAATGTCCTCTCACTGGTGGATTAGGGTCCACCTTATTTGCCTCCTTTTAACTTAATCACATCTGTAAAGGTCCTATCTGCAGTCACATTTTGAGGTACTTTAGGGGGCTAGGAGGCTTCCCAGGTGGCACTAGTGGTAAAGAACCCACTTGCCAGTGCAGGAGACCTAAGAGAGGCGGGTTCAACCCCGGGGTTGGGAAGATCCCCTGGAGGAGGGCATGGAAACCCACTCCAGTATTCTTGCCTGGAGAATCCCTTGGGCAGACGAGCCTGGAGGGCTACAGTCCAGAGGGTCGCACCGAGTCAGACATGACTGAAGCGGCTTAGCACGCATGCATGCACAGGGGCTT
>NW_024078768.1:0-1241 GCF_014754425.2 Oryx dammah
ATATTTCATAACCAAGAGTGTTGGATAAACAAAGAGGGGTTGAATTATCTCTCTTAGTGAGGTTAGAAAATTTTCTCAAAAAACTAAAATTGAGATATCATATGATCCAACAATCCCACTCCTGGACATATCTTCTATTTCCAGATAGGAAAAAACCATAATTAGAAAAGATACATACACTCCTTTCTAATAGCTTTATTAATGGTACTATTTGACATCAGTAGGAAATGCTATATAGAGATACTGTTTGGTGAGGACTGGGAACTCTGGAAGTATTTCAGATGACTCCACATTTTGGACCCCGGGAGATAGAATACATGATGTTGACATAGAATTTTGGTCTCTCAGAAGAGTACAAGATTATGAAGGAAGGAAATGGGTTTCATTTTAGGTACACTGTGTTAAAGCAAATGAGAAATCTTGGTAGAGATGTTAACTGAATATTTAGAAATGTTACATGGTTCTCTGGCCCCTCTTAAGGGCTGAGACACAAATACAGTGAGATGGGGTGAAAACTTAAGAAAGGAGAACAGCAAAGGGTGAACGTGAGTAGAAAATTCTGATGACAGAATGCCAAGTTTCAAGGGATTTGAGGGCTTCATTTTAGGTTCAAATAGAAGGTGGGTCACTCCTCTCAATTTTTTGTTTTGGAATTGATATACACTGTTACCCAGTTATGATTTTGAACATCTATTGCTCTTTTCCTGTGTGGCCCTTCTAGCATTAACATTTTAGAGAGTCTTCTCGCTTATGTCTTGTGTACACAAGAAATGAACCAAAGAAATCCTGCTATGTCAGTGCCTTTACAACTTCTTCAGACTGAGTTTCTTTATCCATTGGCAAGGTACACGGAATTTACAAAATTATTCAGCAATCACATATATGAGGAAATTTTTCCATGGAGAATTAAATACTTGAGCCTCAGACATAGTCAAGGCTCCATTCCTTGTAATTCCAGTTGCTATAGGTTGGTGTCTTTTTTGAGGAAGGCTAAGGTAGTGGAAAAGAGCCTGATGCTGGGAGGGATTGGGGGCAAGAGGAGAAGGGGATGACAGAGGATGAGATGGCTCGATGGCATCACCAACTCGATGGACATGAGTTTGGGTAAACTCCGGGAGTTGGTGATGGACAGGGAGGCCTGGCCTGCTGCAATTCACGGGGTCACAAAGAGTCGGACACGACTGAGCGAGTGAGCTGAACTGAAGGTAATGGAAAGACTATTTGCCTTAGAAATCACATTT
>NW_024078769.1:0-1241 GCF_014754425.2 Oryx dammah
CCGGGCATGCGGAATCTTCTCGGACCAGGGAGATCCAACCCATATCCTCTGCATTGGCAGACACATTCTTATCCACTGTACCAACAGGGACGTCTCAACTCTAATACTATATTAGTTTAAAAAAAAAAAAGAAAAAGTAGTAGACATATAAAAAACATATATAGAATACTTTGAGTCCAATCTCTATAAAATACCTGTCTTCACAAATAATATGAGAGCATCTCTCCTGGCGCAATGGTAAAGAATCCACCCACAAATGCGGAAGACATGCGATCTGCTCCAGGATAATGCCACATGCCTCGGGGCAACTAAGACCAAGTGACACAACTACTGAGCCTGTGCTGTAACGCCCAAGAGCCCAAACTACTAGGCCCACGTGCTGAAACTACTGAAGCCCAAGCATCATACAGCCCGTGCTCTGCAACAAGACATCACAACGGGAATCACATGCACGACTAGAGAACAGCCCCCACTGCTGGCAACTAGAGAAAAGACCAAGCAGCAACAAAGACCCAGAACATCTAAATAATTAATTTTTATTAAAAAATGACTTTATCTGCAGCCAATTTTAGGTATGTGGTTATTAGCAAAAACCAAAGTTTATTTGTTAATTCCACAATAAAACAACGAACCAAGGTTAGTAAAGTTGGGGACTTCCCTGGCAGTCCCATGGTTAAGACCTCGCGCTTACATTTCTGGAGTTTCAGGTTCAATCCATATTCAGGGAACTAAGATTCTGCAAGCTGCACCATGTAACAAAGAAGACAAAAAACTATCAGTAAACTTGGATTTCATAGTGAAAAATAGATGATGGAATGAAAAGCCCCCTAGCCCTGTTAAACATGCTGTTTAACACCTACAATCAACATTCCCCCTTCCTGAGCCCCAACTACACATGCAGGGAAGCCCTCCATGTGGAACAGACAGTCCTCTGTGCCCACTGTCTCAGGAGGGACTCAGGACAGTTAACTCCGGCACAGAGACCAACACATGAGCTTTCCAACACTTTCCCTCGATCACACTCCCCTCCTGGTGAGGCCTCATGTACCCAGCAGCAGGAGGGCACCTCTGCTGACCCCATGATGCCCTTCAGGTCACACAGCAGGCCCTGGTCCATCCCCACTCAGAGCAGAGTGGCCTCCTCATCCTTGGGGCTATTCTCAGTCTCAGAAGTGGAGCCTAAGAGCCTTGGTGCTCAATGTAGGATCCAGATCAGATTTGCTGCACTGTGAACATACCTG
>NW_024078770.1:0-430 GCF_014754425.2 Oryx dammah
GCAAAATGTCTCAGTCCACTCCAGAAGAACCTGATTTCCCTGCACTTCCTCGACATGCACGCCGAGGATCGACTCACACCACCGTGGAACGTGTGACAGCCCTGCTGGAAAGCCTCGTGGGAAAGCCTTCTCGGGAAAGCCTCCAAAGAATGCCACAGATCCCTGTATCAAGGCGACGGGAAGCCTGCCACGACTGCTTCAGCTTGTGAGGAAAGCTCACGTGCATGTCCCCAATCGAGACGAGGACTGTCTCCCCGGTGGAGCCTCCAGTAATACCCCAAGGTCCATGTAAGCACTGGAGGGGAATCCTCAGTTTCCGTCATATTCTCCACATGAGGTCTTAGGCCCCGGCACCGACTGCAGAGGAATCCCGACAGGCCACTCGCAAATTGCATGGAGATTGGCCTTTCCTGAGGCCACAAGGGAGGGT
>NW_024078770.1:530-1241 GCF_014754425.2 Oryx dammah
GGCCACTCGCAAATCGCATGGAGATTGGCCTTTCCTGAGGCCACAAGGGAGGGTCCCAGAGGACCCCGTCGTAACTCGAGAAGGTCCCGCCGCAACTCGAGAAAATCCAGGAGGTTTTCCCCTCCATGCGAGATGAGGCCCTTTTCCGCTGAGGCGTCTCCAGACAAATCACCCCTTCCCTCTTGAACTTCGAAACAGTCCTTTACACCCTTGCTGCAACTCAAGAAGTTCCCCGACATACCCGCCTCCACTCGAGAGGAACACCGAAGGTCCCGCCCACATCAAGAGGAGCCCCGTTTCCTCCTCATATCTCGAGATGAGTGTTCCTTTCCCTGCTTCGTCGGGAAAAGATTCCCGGCTTTCCTGTCGCATCTCGGAGGAGGCACTCTCCACAGGAAAGTCGAGAGGAACTCCAGGGATCGTGCCACCATTCCCAATGTGCACAAAATGTCTCAGTCCACTCCAGAAGAACATGATTTCCCTGCACTTCCTCGACATGCACGCCGAGGATCGACTCACACCACAGTGGCACGTGTGACAGCCCTGTCGGAAGGCCTCGCGGGAAAGCCTCCAAAGAATGCCACAGATCCCTGTATCAAGGCGCCGGGAAGCCTGCCACAGCTGTTCCAGCTAGTGAGGAAAGCGGACGTGCATGTCCACACAGGAGATGAGGACTGACCCCCCTGTGGAGCCTCCAGTGGTACCCCACGA
>NW_024078771.1:0-1240 GCF_014754425.2 Oryx dammah
CTGAACACTTTTGGGAGAAGGCAATGGCACCCCACTCCAGTACTCTCGCCTGGAAAATCCCATGGATGGAGGAGCCTGGTAGGCTGCAGTCCAGGGGGTCGAGAAGAGTCAGACATGACTGAGCGACTTCACTTTCACTTTTCACTTTCATGCATTGGAGAAGGAAATGGCAGCCCACTCCAGTGTTCTTGCCTGGAGAATCCCAGGGACAGGGGAGCCTGGTGGGCTGCCGTCTCTGGGGTCGCACATAGTCAGACACAACTGAAGCGACTCAGCAGCAGCAGCAGCAGGAGCAGCAGCAGCAGCAGCTGAACACTTTTGAAACCTTGAGGGGCATCTAACTTGTGTTTGGGAGAGGGGACTCAGGGAAGGCATCTCAGAGGAGTTGACACATGAGCTGAGTTTTAAGGGACTGCTGAGCAAGCAGATCTGAGCAACAGTTATTCTGAGAACTATTTCTCAGCCTTTATCATACAAGAAGCCTAACAAGTTGGTTATTGCCAGGCTGGTTATCTCATAGAGATGATATCAAGCTGACGGCACTGGGGTGATTAGCAAGCAGAAGTTATACCCCAATGCCTGTGATTCTAGGGTGATGACAACTTGGGCACTAAGGACTCCTAGGGTGAATGAAGCCCTAAGGCCCCAGGAGCAGGCGGTCCCATTGGAATGCACCCGTAGGTTGCAGCATCCGCCATGGTCAGTGAAAAGTGCAGGAACAGAGGCGAGTCCTCACAGAGACTGGGTGTGGTGGGGCAGGGTATGGAACAACTTTCTCTTCATATAGAATCAGCTAGGTTGGATGGTGACAAGAACCTTCCAGCCTGGAATGTGGAAGGGAAGAAGCAGATGACCCCTGGAGGCTCCTCTGATAAGAAGAGTTTCAGAATTTGACTCTTTGTTTCTAACTTATCCCAAGGATCTTGGCTCAAAGTGCTGCCATTGTCTTTGCTTCGAACCAATTAACCAGGTTTCACACACCAGGAGGGACGTGCACACATCCCACTTCCGGCTCCCAAGCCACAGGTGTGGGGAGCCCACCGAGGCCTATAGAAGCGGGACACTCTGCAAAAGGTCACTCAAGGAACCAAAACTAGAACATTGTCTGTAGCCGCTTGAATTGGTCAGATAAGCCACACCCCTCCACACAATGCAAAGGAAAATAGCCTTTCCTACCGACACACTTTCTCTCCACTCCACAACCACTGAATCCCAGAAGAAACTAAGATTAAGGGAGCCA
>NW_024078773.1:0-1240 GCF_014754425.2 Oryx dammah
CTTCTCAAGGGGATCTTCTCGACCCAGGAATCAAACCCAGGTCTCCCGCAGTGCAGGAAGACGCTTTACCTTCTGAGCCACCAGGGAAGCCCCTAGCAAAATGTAAATCAGTCTCACTGAGATACTACTTCACACCCATACGACTTCACACCCAATCAAAAACAGGAATAATAACAAGCGCTGCAGAGCATGTGGAAAAAAGTAATCTTCAGATATTGTTGATGTAATTGCTGTAAAATGGTAAAACCACTTTGAAAAGTGGTTTGTCAGTACCTCAGATATTAAATATAGAGGAGCCAAATGATCCAGCAATTTCCCTCTTTGGTATATATCCATAAAAAGTGAAAATGTTCACTCCATGCAAAATCAGTGTTCACAGCAACATTACTCACAATAGCCACAAAGAGTACACCATCCAAGTATTATCCATTAATTGACGAATGGATAAACTGTGGTATATGCTCAAAATGGACTACATGGAAGCCACTTAACTTATTCATATACCATATTCAGCCATAATAAGAAACAAAAACATTCACTGCTATACAGCCATGAAATGGATGAATCTTGAAAATACACAAACTAGGGGACTTTCCTGGAGATCCAGTGTTTAAGACTCTCCACAGGTTCCATCACTGGGCTGGGAACTAAGATCCCACATGCCACAGAGCTAAATAAATAAATATCTAAAAAGAAAATATGACGTCTGAATAAAGCCAGACGCAAAGATATCACATTGTATGTAGGAGAACTGTGGGTGGAAGAGAAGCAGGAAAGAGAAGCACTCTGTAATCCAAGTGAAACATTTTTTTTCAGGAAGCAGGAAACAAACAACTCTGATCAAGGCTGCCAATAAATTAAATGAAATAACAACTAACAATTGACCACTGAGTTAACGATTTGAAATTCCCTTATGGCCTTGACAAGAGTGGCTTTAAAGGAAACAAAGAACTCGAGATAACAAAGTCTATGAACAACTCTGCAGAAGTCTATAATAAGCAAATGTGAAATAAAAGCAGCAGAAGCAGGACGTGTCACCAAAAGATGGATTTTTAACGAGAGGTCACATGATAGTCAGTCTGTTTGCTGATGGGAACCATCCAGAGAAACAGAAAACTTAATCCAGGACAAAGAGGAGACTTGCTAGAATATCAAGAAATGACCAGGTCAAGAACTGAGTAGATCAAGAATCGAGTAGATCAAGCCGGAGAGCACCCAAGCTGGAGAAGGCAATGGAAAC
>NW_024078776.1:0-1239 GCF_014754425.2 Oryx dammah
CCTATGGTTTTTCCAGTAGTCATGTATGGATGTGAGAGTTGGACCATAAAGAAGGCTGAGTGCCAATGAATTGACACTTCTGAACTGTGGTGCTGGAGAATCATCTTGAGAGTCCCTTGAACAGCAAAGAGATCAAACCAGTCAATCCTAAAGGAAATCAACTCTAAATATTCATTGGAAGAACCAATGCTGAAGCTCCAATACTTGGCCACCTGATGTGAAGAGCTAATTCATTGGAAAAGGCTCTGATACTGGTGAAAATTGAGGAGAAGAAGAGATGGGGGTTACAGAGGATGAAATGGTTAGATGGCACCACTGACTCAATGGACATGAGTTTGCATGAACTTAAGGAGACAGTGATGGACAGAGAATCCTGGCATGTTGCAGTTAATGGGGTCACAAAGAGACACAACTAAGCAACTGAACAACAACAACCCATGTTCATAGTATATCTCTCCATTTATGTAGATCTTATTTGATATTTTCATCATAGTTTTATAATTTTCCTCATTGATTTTATATCTGTAACTAGATTTATACCCTAGTATTCCATGTTTTTGTGCTATAGGAAATTATTTGTTTTTTAATTTCAAAATTTAATTGTTCATTGCTGGTATATCAGAAAACTTTCGAGTTTTGTTTATTGACTTGTATCCTTCAATGTTCCTATATTTGTTTATTAGTTCCAGGAATTATTTTGTAGGTTCTTTGGCACTTCTGGGGCTTCACTGGTGGCTCAGAGGTTAAAGCGGGAGACCCGGGTTCGATCCCTGGGTCGGTAAGATCCCTTGGAGAAGGAAATGGCAATCCACTCCAGTATTTTGCCTGGAGAATCCCATGGATGGAGAAGCCCTAGTAGGTTACAGTCCATGGGGTCGCAAAGAGTCAGACATGACTGAGTGACTTCACCTTCACCTTGGCACTTCTACATAGACATGCTGTGCTGTGTGCTTCATTGTTCACTCATGTCTGACTTTTTGCAACCGCAAGGACTGTAACCCTCCAGGCTCCTCTGTCCATTGGGATTCTCAGGCAAGAATACCAGAGCTGGTTGCCATGCCCTCCTCCAGAGAATCTTCCAGACACAGGGATTGAACCTAGGTCTTTGGCGTTGCAGGCAGATTCTTTACTGTCTGAACCACCAGGGAAGCCCAAGAATACTGGAGTGGGTAGCCTACTCCTTCTCTAGGGGATCTTCCTGACCCAGGAATCGAACTGGGTCAATTTGATTCCTGCATA
>NW_024078777.1:0-1239 GCF_014754425.2 Oryx dammah
AGTGCATTTGAATAACCCTCTAACATTGGAGAGTGATTTTCCACAAAGCTGGTCCCTGGTGCCAAAAAATCCAGGGACAGCCAGAATGTTGCATACGCTAGATCTGCTATTGTCTGGGAAACCTTTATTACCATTCAACTTTCTCACCACCTGTAGCTCTGAGTTGGCCCAAGTAAACCAAGCCTGAAGTGCAGGGAAATGACCTGAAAGTCACTCAGTCATGTCCAACTTTCTTGACCCCATGGTCTATACAGTCCATGGAATTCTCCAGGCTAGAATACTGGAGTGGGTAGCCTTTCCCTTTTCCAGGGGATCTTCACAAGCCAGGGATCAAACCCACGTCTCCTGCATTGCAGGCAGATTCTTTACCAGCTGAACCACCAGGGAAGCCCAAGAATACTGGAGTTGGTAGCCTCTCCCTTCTCTAGAGGATCTTCCTGACCCAGGGATCGAACTGGGGTCTCCTGCATTGCAGGCAGATTCTTTACCAACTGAGCTAGCAGGGAAGCCCAACTAAGCCTGAGGTCCAAGCTAAATTGCTTCCTTTCTTCAGTCATAGTAAAAAACCTTCATCACAGCAAAATACTGGGAGAGTGGATGAGGCAATTCCTCCCTCCAGCGTCATGGTTTAAAACATCCTTATTTCAACTTAGCCACCATGTGATAACCTCTATCTCGGGGCCCTTTCACAGTGAGCAGTCTCTCTGTTTACTTTGAGTTAGTTAGTTTCTAAGTGACTTTGAGTCGCTCAGTCGTGTCCAACTCCTTGTGACCCCACAGACTGTAGCCCGCCAGGCTCCTCTGTCCATGCAATTCTCCAGGCCAGAATACCGGAGTAGGGTGGTTTTTTCCCATCTCCAAGGGAACTTCCCAATCCGAGGATCGAACTTGAGTCTCCTGCATTATAGGCAGACTCTTTAGCATCTGAGGGCATAAACATGTTTGCAAGCCACACTGACAGCATCTCCTGGTCTCTTTGGGACATGAGTGATTTTTACTGGCCGCGTGGCTAGAGCAACCTCAGCCACCCAAGACTGCTTTCGAGAATGGAGACTGGGGTGCAGGCTGTCTGTACTTTACCTCACCAGCATGAGGCTGGAGTTGGGGTTCCTGGTGGCCAACCTGGTGGGACTTCACTTGATGGTGTATATCTCTTCGCTCTGTGCCTGAAGGTCGTGGACACATGTGTCCTGCTTCACACTCCCAATCTAGGGGATGCAACGGGGACGCGGTGAGCAA
>NW_024078779.1:0-1239 GCF_014754425.2 Oryx dammah
CATCAGAGTCTTTTCCAATGAGTCAACTCTTCACATGAAGTGGCCAAAGTACTGGAGTTTCAGCTTTAGCATCATTCCTTCCAAAGAAATCCCAGGGCTGATCTCCTTCAGAATGGACTGGTTGGATCTCCTTGCAGTCCAAGGGACTGTCAAGAGTCTTCTCCAACACCACAGTTCAAAAGCATCCATTCTTCGGTGCTCAGCCTTCTTCACAGTCCAACTCTCACATCCATACATGACCACTGGAAAAACCATAGCCTTGACTAGACTGACCTTAGTCGGCAAAGTGATGTCTCTGCTTTTGAATATGCTATCTAGGTTGGTCATAACTTTTCTTCCAAGGAGTAAGCATCTTTTAATTTCATGGCAGCCGTCACCATCTGCAGTCATATTTGAGTCCCCAAAAATAAAGTCTGATACTGTTTCCACTGTTTCCTAATCTATTTCCCATGAAGTGATGGGACTGGATGCCATGATCTTCGTTTTCTGAATGTTGAGCTTTAAGCCACGTTTTTCACTCTCCTCTTTCACTTTCATCAAGAGGCTCTTTAGTTCCTCTTCACTTTCTGCCATAAGGGTGGTGTCGTCTGCATATCTGAGGTTCTTGATTTTTCTCCCGCCAATCTAGATTCCAGCTTGTGCTTCTTCCAGCCCAGCGTTTCTCATGATGTACTCTGCATAGAAGTTAAATAAAGGGTGACAATATACAGCCTTGACGTACTCCTTTTCCTATTTGGAACCAGTCTGTTGTTCCATGTCCAGTTCTAACTGTTGTTTCCTGACCTGCATACAGGTTTCTCAAGAGGCAGGTTAGGTGGTCTGGTATCCCCATCTCTTTCAGAATTTTCCACAGTTTATTGTGATCCACACAGTCAAAGGCTTTGGCATAGTCAATAATGCAGGAATAGATGTTTTTTCTGGAATTCTCTTGCGTTTTCCATGTTTCTGCCAAATATCAACATATGTCAGCTATAGATATACATATGTCCCTTCTCTCTTGAACCTCCCTCCCTCCCTCCTCGCTCGCCATCCCGCCCCTCGAGGTTGGTATAGAGTCCTGGTTTGAGTTCCCTGAGTCATAGAGAAAATTCCCATTCAATTAAAAAACTAAATAAATAAATTTAAAGTATCATGAAATGTCCTTTTTGCCAGGTCACCAAGCTTCTTATCTTGTATCTTCATGGTTCATTTCGTTCCTCAATAATCTGGTGTTGGACTGTACTTGATTTATTCACAACT
>NW_024078780.1:0-1238 GCF_014754425.2 Oryx dammah
ACTTCGAAAGGGTCTTTCACAGCGTGTCTGCAACTCAAGAAGTTCCCTGACATACCCGTCTTCACTCGAGAGGAACACCGAGGGTCCTGCCTACTTCAAGAGGAGCTCCGTTTCCTCCTAGTAGCTCGAGATGAGGCTTCCTTTCCCTGATTCTTCGGGAAAGGATTCCCGGGATTCCCGTTGCATTTAAGAGGAGGCATTCTGCACTGGAAAGTCGAGAGGAACTCCAGGCGTCGTGCCACCCTTCTCAATATCCCCCAAATGCCTCAGTCCACTCCAGAGGAATCTGATTTCCCTGCACTGCTTCGACTTGCACGCCGAGGATCGACTCACACCACGGTGGCACTTTTGACAGCCTTGTCGGAAATCCTCCTGGGAAAGCCTCAAGGGAAACAACATATCACTATATCAACGCGACAGGAAGCCTGCCAAGGCTGCCCCAGCTCGGGAATAAAGCGGACGTGCATGTCACCACTCTAGACGAGGACTGACTCCCTGTGGAGCCTCCAGATGTACCCCAAGTTCCATGTCACCACTGGAGAGGCGTCCTCAGGTTCTGGCCTCGACTCCACATGAGGTCTTAGGCTCGGTACGGACTGGAGAAGAATCCCGAGAGGCCCCTCGCAACTCGCATGGAGACTGCCTTTCCTGAGGCCACAAGATCGGGTTACTGAGGTCGCTGTCCTAACTCGAGAGGGACCGGCCACAAGTCGAGAAAGTCCAGGAGGTTCTCCCCTCCAGGCGAGATGAGGGCCTTTTGCCCTGAGGCGACACAAGGCAAATCACACCTTACTTCTGAACTGTTAAGGGGTCCTTCACACCCTTGCCGTAAATCAAGAAGTTCCCCCCCATACCCCTCTCCACTCGATGGATCATCGAGGTTCCGTCCCGCATAAAGAGGAGCCCCGTTTCCGCCTCATAGCTCGAGATGAGGTATGCTTTCCCTGCTTCTTCGGGAAAGGATTCCCGGCGTTCCCATCGCATCTCAAGAGGAGGCGCTCTCCACAGGAGGTCAAGAGGACCTCCAGGCGTCGTGCCACCATTCCCAAAGTCCCTCAAATGTGTCAGTCCACTCCAGAGGAACCTGATTTCCCAGCATTGCCTCGACGTGCACGCTGAGGATCGACTCACACCATGGTGGGATATGTGACATCCTGTGGGATAGCCTCATAGAAAAGCCTAGAGGTGCAGACACACACACCGGTATCAAGGCGACGGGAAGCCTGCCACGGCTGCTC
>NW_024078781.1:0-1238 GCF_014754425.2 Oryx dammah
GTCAACTCTTCGCATGAGGTGGCCAAAGTACTGGAGTTTCAGCTTTGAAATCATTCCTTCCAAAGAAATCCCAGGGCTGATCTCCTTCAGAATGGACTGGTTGGATCTCCTTGCAGTCCAAGGGATTCTCAAGAGTCTTCTCCAACACCACAGTTCAAAAGCATCAATTCTTCGGCACTCAGCCTTCTTCACAGTTCAACTCTCACATCCATACATGACCACTGGAAAAACCATAGCCTTGACTAGATGGACCTTAGTCGGCAAAGTAATGTCTCTGCTTTTGAATATGCTATCTAGGTTGGTCATAACTTTCCTTCCAAGGAGTAAGCATCTTTTAATTTCATGGCTGCAGTCACCATCTGCAGTGATTTTGGAGCCACCCAAAATAAAGTCTGACACTGTCTCCACTGTTTCCCCATCTATTTCCCATGAAGTGATGGGACCAGATGCCATGATCTTCGTTTTCTGAATGTTGAGCTTTAAGCCAACCTTTTCACTCTCCTCTTTCACTTTCATCAAGAGGCTCTTTAGTTCCTCTTCACTTTCTGCCATAAGGGTGGTGTCATCTGCATATCTGAGGTTATTGATATTTCTCCCAGGAATCTTGATTCCAGCTTGTGTTTCTCCAGTCCAGCATTTCTCATGATGTATGCTGCATATAAGTTAAATAAGCAGAGTGACAATATACAGCCTTGACGTACTCCTTGCCCTATTTCGAACCAGTCTGTTGTTCCATGTGCAGGTCTAACTGTTGCTTCCTGACCTGCATACAGATTTCTCAAGAGGCAGGTCAGGTGGTCTGGTATTCCCATGTCTTTCAGAATTTTCCACAGTTTATTGTGATCCACACAGTCAAAGGCTTTGGCATAGTCAATAAAGCAGAAATAGATGTTTTTCTGGAACTCTCTTGCTTTTTCCATGATGTAGCAGATGTTGGCAATTTGATCTCTGGTTCCTCTGCCTTTTCTAAAACCAACTTGAACATCAGGAAGTTCACGGTTCACGTACTGTTGAAGCCTGGCTTGGAGAATTTTGAGCATTACTTTACTAGCATGTGAAATGAGTGCAATTGTGCGGTAGTTTGAGCATTCTTTGGCATTGCCTTTCTTTGGGATTGGAATGAAAACTGACCTTTTCCAGTCCTGTGGCCACTGCTGAGTTTTCCAAATTTGCTGGCATATTGAGTGCAGCACTTTCACAGCATCATCTTTTAGGATTTGAAACGGCTCAACTGGAAT
>NW_024078782.1:0-1238 GCF_014754425.2 Oryx dammah
AAAAATTGATTTTAAAAAAGGAAAATAAATCTGAGTAATCCTGTTCACTCCTCTGACACTGGCTGACCATCTCGGTTGGGTTGGTACTTAGTGGTTTTCTAGAGGCAAAACTTTCAGCTTTATATTGAGACAGCCTTGAGCAAACCAAGGTGAGTGTCTTGAAATGCACAGACTGTGACCTGTGGGTGGTGGACATGCCACAAAGGTGGCAATGAAAAGGTGAACTCATGGAGCCCTGAGTGACCCCACGGAGCCCTGTCACTGCCTGATTCACTTTTCATCCTTTTCCTGCCACAGATAAGGATGAATGCCTGAACAGCACAGCGTGCCCACTGACAGCCGCGTGTAAGAACACCCGGGGAAGCTACTTATGTGTCTGCAATCCTGGGTTTGAGACACCTGATGGGAGAGCTCAATTTACTGGCTCCAGAGGAGCTTGCATAGGTAAGCAGATTCTCTGATACCTTCCGGTGAAAGTTTCCTTAGAGAAAGAGTTGAGCAAAACAAGCAATGCATCAGCACAGATCTGGCTTCCGTATGCTAAGAACCTTCCAGTTCCTCAGTATCTAAGCACTGTCATTTGATATAGCTGCTTATGTGTGCATAACATGCATGTGTGTGTGTCGCTTCAGCTAGTTCCGTTCTTTGTGACCCCATGAACTGTAGCCCGCCAGGCTGCTCCGTCCACGGGATTCTCCAGGCAAGAATACTGGAGTGGGTTGCCATTTCCTTCTCCAAGGGATATTCCCGACCCAGAGATCAAACCCGGGTCTCCCACATTGCAGGCAGATTCATTACAGTCTGAGCCACCAGGGAAGCCCAGATATGTTTTAAACTATTTTTTTATTTTTAATTAAAAAAATTTTATTTAAGTATTTATTGTTGTTGTTCAGTCACTTAGTTTTATCCAGCTCTTTGCAACTCCATGGACTGCAGCATGCCAGGCTTCCCTGTCTTTAACTGTCTCCCAGAGTTTGCTCAGATTCATGTCCATTGAGTCAGTGATGCTATCTAATCATCTCATCTAACTGATTATTCTACTCTTTAATTTCCCTTGCTGGTAGTTACCCTTCATTAACATGGTATTAGGGCTTCCCTGATGATTCAGACAGTAAAGAATCTACCTTCCTGTCATCATCATCCTCATGGATGGGCTCCAACGCTAGAAAAAAAAGTTTTATATACTCCAAAAAAAATTGATTTTAAAAAAGGAAAATAAATCTGAGTAATCCTGTTCA
>NW_024078783.1:0-1237 GCF_014754425.2 Oryx dammah
AGGAAGCCTGCCACGGCTGCTCCAGCTCGTGAGGAAAGCAGACGTGCATGTCCCCACTCGAGACGAGTACTGACTCCCCTGTGGAGCCTCCAGAAGGACCCCAAGATCCATGTCAGCACTGGAAAGGAATCCTCAGGTTCCGTCATAGACTCCACACGAGGTCTTAGGCACCGGGACCGACTGCAGAGGAATCCCGACAGGCCCCTCGCAACTCGCATGGAGACTGGCCTGTCCTGAGGCCACAAGGGAGGGTCCCAGAGGTCCCCGTCGGAACTCGAGAAGTTCCCGCCGCAACTCGAGAAAATCCAGGAGGTTCTCCCCTCCAGGCGAGATGAGGCCCTTTTACGCTGAGGCGTCTCGAGGCAAATCACCCCTTCCCTCTTGAACTTCGAAAGAGTTCTTCACACGCTTGCTGCAACTCAAGAAGTTCCCCGATATACCCGCATCCACTCGAGAGGAACGCCGAGGGTCCCGCCCACATCAAGAGGAGGCCCGTTTCCTCCTGAAAGCTCGAGATGAGGGTTCCTTTCCCTGCTTCGTCGGGAAAGGATTGCCGGCTTTGCTGTCGCATCTCGGAGGAGGCGCTCTGCACAGGAAAGTCGAGAGGAACTCCAGGGGTCGTTCCACCATTCCCAATGTGCACAAAATGTCGCATTCCACTCCAGAAGAATCTGATTTCCCTGCACTTCCTCGACATGCACGCCAGGATCGACTCCCACCACAGTGGCACGTGTGACAGCCCTGTCGCAAAGCCTCGTGGGAAAGCCTCCAAAGAATTCCACAGATGCCTGTATCAAGGCGCCGGGAAGCCTGCCACGGCTGCACCAGCTCGTGAGGAAAGCGGACGTGCATGTCCCCACTCGAGACGAGGACTGACTCCCCTATGGAGCTCCCAGAAGCCCGCAAGATCCATGTCAGCACTGGAGAGGAATCCTCAGTTTCCGTCATAGACTCCACACGAGGTCTTAGGCCCCGGCACCGACTGCAGAGGAATCCCGACAGGCCCCTGGCAACTCGCATGGAGACTGGCCTGTCCTGAGGCCACAAGGGAGGGTCCCAGATGTCCCCGTCGTAACTCGAGAAGGTCCCGCCGCAACTCAAGAAAATCCAGGAGGTTCTCCCCTCCAGGCGAGATGAGGCCCTTTTCCACTGAGGCGTCTCGAGGCAAATCACCCCTTCCCTCTTGAACTTCGAAAGAGTCCTTCACACCCTTGCTGCAACTCAAGAAGTTCCCCGA
>NW_024078784.1:0-1237 GCF_014754425.2 Oryx dammah
CCCGTGTCGTCGGCAGAGTCCCCCCTGAGCTGGGGTGCAGAGCCCCCGCGCCAGACGCGCCGTCGGGAGGCAGAGTCCAGCCCGTCGGGTCCCTGGCTGACGTCTCCGGTCTCTTCCGAGGAGTCGTCCTCGGGCTGGGACGCAGAGCCTGCGGAGCCCCCCGAAGCCGCCACGTCCTGCCAGCCTTGCAGCCCACCTTACTGCCGTCTGTTCCCAGACGGCAGCTTCGCGGGTCCCTGGCAGACCTCCCCGGTCTCTTTGACGGGGTCTCCCCTGAGCTGGGGCCACAAACCCGGCGAGCCCCCCGAGACCGCCAGCTCCTGGCAGCCCTGCACCGCTCGGACGGGCCGGCGCGATGCAGAGGGCAGCCCAGCGGGCTCCCCGGGGCCCTGGCAGACGTCCCCCGTGTCTTCGTCTTCCTCTGGGTCTCCCCTGAGCTGGGGCGCAGACCCCTGGGACCCCCGCGGGGACCCGTGGAGCGGCCAGAGGCACCCGCGGGACCCAGAGGCCAGCCCGCCGGGGCCCTGGCAGACCTCCCCGGTCTCTTCCAAGGAGTCTCCCCGGGGCTGGGACCCAGATCCCGCGGAGCCCCCCGACGCCCGCAGTTCCTGGCCGCCCTGCATCCCGCCGAGACCCCGGCGGGTGGCAGGCGGCAGCTCCCCGGATCCCTGGCAGACCTCCCCCGTCTCGTCGGCGGAATCTCCTTTGAGCTGGGGCCCCGACCCTGCGGAGCCCCCAGAGGCCGCCAGCTCCTGGCCGCCACCCAGCCCTACCAGGGGAGGGCGGGACGCAGAAGGCCGCCCGCCGGGTGCCCCGTGGCCCTGGGAGACGTCCTCCGTCTCTTCGGCAGAATGTTCCCTGGCCTGGGGCCCTGAACCTCGCGAGCCCCCCGACGCCCCCAGCTCCTGGCCTCCCTGCCCCCCTCCGACGGGCCGCTGGGAGGAGGGGCCCAGCCCGCCAGCGCCGCCGCCTCCTCCGTCGCCGCCGCTGGGGCTGTGGCAGAGCTTCTCCGTGTCTTTGGCAGGGTCTCCCCAGAGCTGGGGCGCAGGCACCTGGGAGACCCTCGGGGCCCCCTGCACTCCTCCACGGCGCCGGCTGGAGGCAGAGCCCAGCCCGCCGCCCGGGCCCTGGCAGAACTCCCGCGCCTCTTGCGGGGAGACTCCTCTGGGCTCTCCCGCAGCAGCGAGCTGGGGCTCTCCCGTGGCTCCCTGCTCGTCTCCCACCACCCCCACACGTC
>NW_024078785.1:0-1236 GCF_014754425.2 Oryx dammah
AAATGGGACAATGCAGAGTGTCCACAATATCAAACGATACGCCTCTGAAAATCCTAGCTGGCCATGGGATTCACAGTTTAAGAAATGCCATGCAACATGTTCAGAGTGTGGCAAGTCCTTCAGGACTCTGAGCCCAATATTTTCTAGCTACTCAATGACATGGGAAAGTGGGGAGAAATGTTCTAATGTGAAAGAAATGTAAAAGAGACCTAAATCACATAATAATAACCTTACATGGTGTCTCAACCCTACGGTAAGAAAGAGTGTTTTAGGTATTTGAGGAACTTTTGGATATTTGAGGACAAATAGCAATTTGTCCATATCTGTTAGACTATCAGATTTTTTGGTATATAATTGTTCATTGAAGTCTCTGATGATCCTTTGTTCTTGTATCTTATCATTTGTAGTGTCTTCTTCATTTAGAATTTTATTTCAGTCCTTTTTCCTGATGAGTCTAGCTAAAGATTTGTTTATATTTTTGAAAAACAGAGCTTATTAGTTTCATTGATTTGGTTATTTTTTTAGTTTCTATTTCATTTATTTCCATTCTGTTCTTTGCCTTCCTTATATTAACTTTGGGCTTGGTATGTTCTTATTTTTCTTGTTCCTTATTAGATTGCTTATTTGAGTGCATTCTTTTTTTTTAATGTACACATTTATTGTTATAAACTTTCCTCTGAGAACTTCTTTTGCTCCATCCCTCAAGTTTTGGTGGTATTTGTTTTCTTTCTCTCTCTCTTTTTTTAAAATTTAAATTTCTAAGAGATCAGCCAGCATCTGCTGGATCATGGAAAAAGCAAGAGAGTACCAGAAAAACATCTATTTCTGCTTTATTGACTATACCAAAGCCTTTGACGGTGTGGATCACAATAAACTGTGGAAAATTCTGAAAGAGTTGGGAATACCAGACCACCTAATCTGCCTCTTGAGAAATCTGTATGCAGGCCAGGAAGCAACAGTCAGAACTGGACATAGAACAACAGACTGGTTCCAAATAGGAAAAGGAGTACGTCAAGGCTGTATATTGTCACCCTGCTTATTTAACTTCTATGCAGAGTACATCATGAGAAACGCTGGACTGGAAGAAACACAAGCTGGAATCAAGATTGCTAGGAGAAATATCAATAACCTCAGATATGCAGATGACACCACCCTTATGGCAGAAAGTGAAGAGGAACTAAAAAGCCTCTTGATGAAAGTAAAAGAGGAGAGTGAAAAAGTTGGCTTAAAGCTCAA
>NW_024078786.1:0-1236 GCF_014754425.2 Oryx dammah
AATAGTAGGGGACGACCGACGATGAGATCTTTGGTTGGCGTCATACACTCGATGGACCTGAATTTGAGCAAGCTCCAGGAGTTAGTGATGGACGGGGGAGGGGGTGGTGCCTCGCAGGTGCTGTGATTCATGGGGTAGCCGAGTCCCAGGAGACAGCCACTGTACACAGGTGAACTGCGATTGCACAAACATTCCACTTGATGGCACTCTAACATAAGAAATGAAAAACAGCAAACGCTGCCCTGGCCCTTGCTTCTCCTCTCCTAATGGGAACCTTGAGCAGAATGATAGAGCACACTATCACAACTAGGATGTGAACCACCGTTCAAAAACATCACGTACAAAAATACAGAATCCAGGTAAACATACTTCGAAAACATGGAAGACGAAATATGTTCCAAAACATGTTCAGGCACAGCTGAATCCATCTAGTATTCTCAGTGCCACAGAACCAGAATCTGTACCTGTAAAACCAATGCATTCTTGTCATTCAACTTAAATAGAAAAGGAACTTTTACCTGAGATAAACTCTAAGAGTGAGGAGCACCAGGTTTGGTGGTATCCTCTGGCTCGTCTTACTCTCATGTACAACTATGCCTGACAAAACCTTTCAGACATCAGAGGCCACCGTACAAGAGGAGGGAATAAAGAATCCTTGCCGCAGGAAGGCTTTTTTCTGTAACCGCGGCCTTCAAACTATTGCTGAAAGACATCTGACATTCACAAGGCCGCTGGACTCGACATGACACCTATCTTTGTACATGTGAGGGATCACTCATCAACAGAAAGAAGGTGCAAGAGAAAAACCAGGACACGCTCAGGAAGAAAACATCAATAGTTAAATACAGCTCAAAGTGCTTTCCAAAAAAGCCAAAAGCAATGAATATCCCCAAGGCTGGTGGGGATATTTCAAACAGACCTAGCCTTCAAAACTTGCTAGCAGTCTCCGGTGAATTGAAAATGTCAAATAGCACAGTGTATCTGGAGTAAGGTAACAGCAGAATTATTTCTTTAAAAATATATTTAGGATTTCTTTTATTTTTGATATAATTTTTTAATTGTAACTGGAGATTAATGACTCTACAATATTGTATCAGTTTTGCCATACCTCAACAGGAATCTGCCCAAAGCACGTGAAGTTCACCCATTATCGTGAGTTACTGTGAAATCTTTTGTGGTCAACTCTCTGTGATCCCAGCAATGGGATCCCACGAGGTTCCTCTGTCCATGGAATTT
>NW_024078788.1:0-1236 GCF_014754425.2 Oryx dammah
ATTGCTTTGGGTAGTATACTCATTTTCACTATATTGATTCTTCTGATCCATGAACATGTTATATTTCTCCATCTATTAGTGTCCTCTTTGATTTCTTTCATCAGTGTTTTATAGTTTTCTATATATAGGTCTTTAGTTTCTTTAGGTAGATATATTCCTAAGTATTTTATTCTTTTTGTTGCAATGGTGAATGGAATTGTTTCCTTAATTTCTCTTTCTGTTTTCTCATTATTAGTGTATAGGAATGCAAGGGATTTCTGTGTGTTGATTTTATATCCTGCTAATTTACTATATTCATTGATTAGCTCTGGTAATTTTCTGGTGGAGTCTTTAGGTTTTCCTATGTAGAGGATCATGTCATCTGCAAACAGTGAGAGTTTTCCTTCTTCTTTTCCAATTTGGACTGCATTTATTTCTTTTTCTGGCCTGATTGCTGTGGCCAAAACTTCCAAAACTATGTTGAATAGTAATCATGAAAGTGGGCACCCTTGTCTTGTTCCTGACTTTAGGGGAAATGCTTTCAATTGTTCACCATTGAGGATAGTGTTTGCTGTGGGTTTGTCATATATAGCTTTTATTATGTTGAGGTATGTTCCTTCTATTCCTGCTTTCTGGAGAGTTTTTATCATAAATGGATGTTGAATTTTGTCAAAGGCCTTCTCTGCATCTATTGAGATAATCATATGGCTTTTATCTTTCAATTTGTTAATGTGGTGAATTACATTGATTGATTTGGGGATATTGAAGAATCCTTGCATCCCTGGGATAAAGCCCACTTGGTCATGCGTATGATCTTTTTAATGTGTTGTTGGATTCTGTTTGCTAGAATTTTGTTGAGGTTTTTTTCATCTATGTTCATCAGTTAAATTGGCCTGTAGTTTTCTTTTTTTGTAGTATCTTTGTCAGGTTTTGGTATTAGGGTGATGGTGGCCTCATAGAATGAGTTTGGAAGTTTACCTTCCTCTGCAATTTTCTGGAAAAGTTTGAGTAGGATAGGTGTTAACTCTTCTCTAAATTTTTGGTAGAATTCAGCTGTGAAGCCGTCTGGACCTGAGCTTTTGTTTGCTGGAAGATTTCTGATTACAATTTCAATTTCCGTGCTTGTGATGGGTCTGTTAAGATTATCTATTTCTTCCTGGTTCAGTTTTGGAAAATTGTACTTTTCTAAGAATTTGTCCATTTCTTCCATGTTGTCCATTTTATTGGCATATAATTGCTGATAGTAGTCTCTTATGA
>NW_024078789.1:0-1236 GCF_014754425.2 Oryx dammah
GGGTGCCAGCGAGAGCTGGTTGTTCCGCTGCGACTGCAGGGGCCCCCCGGGGAAGGCCCCGGCGAGGCCGGGACGCCCGCGGCCGCCAAGAGCTCGTCGAGGAGGCTCGTCGAGCCTGGAAGGCTGCGGGGCTGGGGCTGGGGCTCTAGCGGAGGGGCCGTGCCTTCACCGTAGGGTGACGCCGGCCAGCGCGGGATGTGTGCCTCCGGCTGCCCAGGAGGCGGGGTGGCCCCTTGCCCAGGCTGCCCGGGGGCCGTGACGGCGGGGGAGCACGCGGCCCAGGGAACTGCTACCTGCGGCGGAGGTGGCGGCTTCCCGCCTGGCTGGAGAGGCACCGGGCTGGGATGGACCACGAAGATCATCAACGGCTGGCCCACACAGACCCCAGAGGCAGTCCCGGGCACCCAGAATGTGGGGGCCCCCAAAGGAGCAGCTGCGGCCGCCAAGGGTGGCATGCTCTCCTGTGGCGGGGAGGGGCGAAGGGGAGGAGAGGTGCTCTGGACAGCGGGTGGGGCCCTTCGGTCCTCTGGAGCGGGAGTCGTCGTGGCTGCTGCGCCGCCTGGCCCTTGGGCCGGGCCGTTGCCGGGCCCGCTCGGGCTCTGCTGGGGGTGCCGAGCTCTTCGGTTTTGAAACCATATCTAGGGGAGCAAAAGGCAGACAGGCACGTCAGAAGTCGTGACCGTCCAGATCGCCGTGCTGGCGCCTCCGCGGCGCCCATTCGACAGCCCGCCTGGCCGCCCGGCCTCTGGTCTGTCAGGCCCAGGGCGGCTCCTGCAGGGCCGTTTTCTGCAAACGAATCCCTCGGCCCTGGGAAACGAGGGGGTGCCCGCACGGCCGGCCGCAAGCGGCCCCGGACCCTCCACTCAGCCCACCGACTTTTGGCCCCCAGCCCCAGCCTACGTGTATCCAGCTCCGAACGCTCGGCAGGGCTGACCCCTCCTGACTCCTGGGCCCATGTGCCGGCTGGAGAACTTACCTGGATTCGAGGTTCCGGGATTCCCGTCTGACGAGCCAGTTCTTCCCTGGCGGCAATCCCCGGGAAGCGCTCCCTCGTGAAGGCTTGCACAAGGATCCTTGTTTGAGAAGGAGAGATGACTGTCCTCTTTCTCCGGGCCTCTCTGGCCGAGTCTCCTACCGTAGAAAGAACACACCGAGAGGAGAGGACGTTACGGCCCGTGGAACGGTCACCGCACAGATACCCGCGACGGCGTGCAGGAGAGGGAGAGTCCCACACGC
>NW_024078790.1:0-1236 GCF_014754425.2 Oryx dammah
GGGTGCCAGCGAGAGCTGGTTGTTCCGCTGCGACTGCAGGGGCCCCCGGGGAAGGCCCCGGCGAGGCCGGGACGCCCGCGGCCGCCAAGAGCTCGTCGAGGAGGCTCGTCGAGCCTGGAAGGCTGCGGGGCTGGGGCTGGGGCTCTAGCGGAGGGGCCGTGCCTTCACCGTAGGGTGACGCCGGCCAGCGCGGGATGTGTGCCTCCGGCTGCCCAGGAGGCAGGGTGGCCCCTTGCCCAGGCTGCCCGGGGGCCGTGACGGCGGGGGAGCACGCGGCCCAGGGAACTGCTACCTGCGGCGGAGGTGGCGGCTTCCTGCCTGGCTGGAGAGGCACCGGGCTGGGATGGACCACGAAGATCATCAACGGCTGGCCCACACAGACCCCAGAGGCAGTCCCGGGCACCCAGAATGTGGGGGCCCCCAAAGGAGCAGCTGCGGCCGCCAAGGGTGGCATGCTCTCCTGTGGCGGGGAGGGGCGAAGGGGAGGAGAGGTGCTCTGGACAGCGGGTGGGGCCCTCCGGTCCTCTGGAGCGGGAGTCGTCGTGGCTGCTGCGCCGCCTGGCCCTTGGGCCGGGCCGTTGCCGGGCCCGCTCGGGCTCTGCTGGGGGGTGCCGAGCTCTTCGGTTTTGAAACCATATCTAGGGGAGCAAAAGGCAGACAGGCACGTCAGAAGTCGTGACCGTCCAGATCGCCGTGCTGGCGCCTCCGCGGCGCCCATTCGACAGCCCGCCTGGCCGCCCGGCCTCTGGTCTGTCAGGCCCAGGGCGGCTCCTGCAGGGCCGTTTTCTGCAAACGAATCCCTCGGCCCTGGGAAACGAGGGGGTGCCCGCACGGCCGGCCGCAAGCGGCCCCGGACCCTCCACTCAGCCCACCGACTTTTGGCCCCCAGCCCCAGCCTACGTGTATCCAGCTCCGAACGCTCGGCAGGGCTGACCCCTCCTGACTCCTGGGCCCATGTGCCGGCTGGAGAACTTACCTGGATTCGAGGTTCCGGGATTCCCGTCTGACGAGCCAGTTCTTCCCTGGCGGCAATCCCCGGGAAGCGCTCCCTCGTGAAGGCTTGCACAAGGATCCTTGTTTGAGAAGGAGAGATGACTGTCCTCTTTCTCCGGGCCTCTCTGGCCGAGTCTCCTACCGAAGAAAGAACACACCGAGAGGAGAGGACGTTACGGCCCGTGGAACGGTCACAGCACAGATACCCGCGACGGCGTGCAGGAGAGGGAGAGTCCCACACGC
>NW_024078791.1:0-1236 GCF_014754425.2 Oryx dammah
GGGGAAGGGGTTCCTGTGTGGGACCCGACCCGGGTGGGGTTGAGGATCTGTTCCCGGCTGTGGCCTCAGGGCTGTTCAGCGGTTTTCCCTGAAATCAACTCAAAACCACAAGTGTGCCTCTTTCTTTTCCATTTAGAACAATTTGAAATTTTTTTATTCCACCCAGAATTACCTAAGAATATCATGCAGGGAAGACTCAGAGAGCAAGGATTCAGAGACTTTTCCTTCTGCTTTATTATGATTGATATACAATAATTGAGTCAGTTTATGGTGTACAGTTGTTGATTTGATACACTTCTGTACTGCAAAATAATCACCACCATAGCTTTGTCTGACAACTGAATCATATCCCATAAAACCTCTTCTCCATGTGTGGAGAAAATTTAGATCTACTCTCTTAGCAACTCAGAGACTCTCTTTATGGTGAGCTGATAATCACTTCCTAAACTTTCAGCCTGGTGACAGCACATGGCAGAAACAACATGTAACCTGCACGAAATGTTTTGTCTTTTTCCTCTCAGGAAAAAAACATTTAAATGTGTGTTTAAGACCCCTCTCCACCATAATCATTCTCTGATCTTTAACATCAGTGGATCCCAGTCTGCTCAAGACAGCTTGTAGAGCTTGTTACAAAATACTCAGGACTCTTCCCAGATCCACAATGTCAGAGTGTAGGGCTCAGAGTCTGGGAGTCTATTATGAATGAGCCGTACAGGGAGGCTGGTGCACAGCCAGGTGGGAATCCAGATCTGTGTTCCTGCTATGAACTGTGTGATCTGAAGATTAGCACCAACCATGTTATCAGTCTATTCCAGACCTTCTGTCTCTAAGAGGAGTGCAGGTGAAGGACATTCCTTCATGTCCTTCAGGACCCCTTTCCATGTGCCATCTAGATGTCAGAATGGTGCTGTCTGCTCAGGTGTGTGGTCTGATCAGTTCCCATAGTGCAGGGGATTCAGGATTCAGTCCTCGTCCCTCTGCTTTTGTAGCCAATTCTCCCCTCATCTGTGACGTCATCTGTTCTCAAGGCTTTCAGCATCATTTACATGGTATCACCTCTTCCATCTATTTCTCCAGTCAAGTCTCTCACCCAAACCCTAGACTAGTAACCCCAACTCAGTTGCCACTTCCCTAAGCCAAATGCTGATGGCGATGCCTCCTCAAATATGCTCCTTCCAGAGTCCCCTCATTTCCACAGTAGGTGCCCCACATGCTTACTTGCAAATCTCAAATTTT
>NW_024078792.1:0-1236 GCF_014754425.2 Oryx dammah
GGGGAAGGGGTTCCTGTGTGGGACCCGACCCGGGTGGGGTTGAGGATCTGTTCCCGGCTGTGGCCTCAGGGCTGTTCAGCGGTTTTCCCTGAAATCAACTCAAAACCACAAGTGTGCCTCTTTCTTTTCCATTTAGAACAATTTGAAATTTTTTTATTCCACCCAGAACTACCTAAGAATATCATGCAGGGAAGACTCAGAGAGCAAGGATTCAGAGACTTTTCCTTCTGCTTTATTATGATTGATATACAATAATTGAGTCAGTTTATGGTGTACAGTTGTTGATTTGATACACTTCTGTACTGCAAAATAATCACCACCATAGCTTTGTCTGACAACTGAATCATATCCCATAAAACCTCTTCTCCATGTGTGGAGAAAATTTAGATCTACTCTCTTAGCAACTCAGAGACTCTCTTTATGGTGAGCTGATAATCACTTCCTAAACTTTCAGCCTGGTGACAGCACATGGCAGAAACAACATGTAACCTGCACGAAATGTTTTGTCTTTTTCCTCTCAGGAAAAAAACATTTAAATGTGTGTTTAAGACCCCTCCCCACCTTAATCATTCTCTGATCTTTAACATCAGTGGATCCCAGTCTGCTCAAGACAGCTTGTAGAGCTTGTTACAAAATACTCAGGACTCTTCCCAGATCCACAATGTCAGAGTGTAGGGCTCAGAGTCTGGGAGTCTATTATGAATGAGCCGTACAGGGAGGCTGGTGCACAGCCAGGTGGGAATCCAGATCTGTGTTCCTGCTATGAACTGTGTGATCTGAAGATTAGCACCAACCATGTTATCAGTCTATTCCAGACCTTCTGTCTCTAAGAGGAGTGCAGCTGAAGGACATTCCTTCATGTCCTTCAGGACCCCTTTCCATGTGCCATCTAGATGTCAGAACGGTGCCATCTGCTCAGGTGTGTGGTCTGATCAGTTCCCATAGTGCAGGGGATTCAGGATTGAGTCCTCGTCCCTCTGCTTCTGTAGCCAATTCTCCCCTCATCTGTGACGTCATCTGTTCTCAAGGCTTTCAGCATCATTTACATGGTATCACCTCTTCCATCTATTTCTCCAGTCAAGTCTCTCACCCAAACCCTAGACTAGTAACCCCAACTCAGTTGCCACTTCCCTAAGCCAAATGCTGATGGCGATGCCTCCTCAAATATGCTCCTTCCAGAGTCCCCTCATTTCCACAGTAGGTGCCCCACATGCTTACTTGCAAATCTCAAATTTT
>NW_024078793.1:0-1236 GCF_014754425.2 Oryx dammah
GAAAAAGGTGACATTCAATGTTTTATACATAATTTTGAACTTGTGAAGTGGACGTTCATATTTTCTCCTGATATATATTAATAAATAAATCTTAGGCAATAAAAGTGGAAAAAAGTCAGAAAAAGCTGGTATCTATACTTCAAAATTTTCCATTTGACCTTTTGTTTATGAGTCCCTGTTTGATCCAGGGGACTTTCCTGAGAGCTATGGATATACATAATGACATAGATAAAGATAATAACAATCAGTACAAATATAGATATTTTGCATTGTGGTCATAAATGTCTCGTGCTTGAATCAAGGAATAAGGCAGAGCTATTAATTGAAAGGAATGTTCATCAAAAAGCATGCTTCTTATATGCTGATAATGATTTAGCTTTTCTTCACACAAAATTATTCTCCTCTATTATTACTAATCCCCATTTGAAAGAATTTTTCAGGGGATGGAGCAGTAAAGAATATACTTGCCATTGCAGGGGACGAAAGAGATGAGGGTTCGATCCCTGAGTCAGGAAGATCCCCTGGAGAAGGAAATGGCAACAAGCTCCAGTATTCTTGCTTGGAAAATCCCATGGCCAGGGGAGCCTGGTGGGCTACAGTCCACAGGATGGCAAAGAGTAAGACCCGACTGAGCACTGGAAACCTCAGGATGAGTTTCGGTGGCCCCTGGGCTAGACAGCTGGTGTGTGTCAAGCAGAGTAAAATTCAAGCTTTGTTTTCCCTACACACTCCAGGCACTGAGGGAAGCCTTTGACTTGCTTTTCGTTGCTTTTGTTATTATAATCGTGCATAATGGACTGCCTCAGAGAATCAGCCCCTCTGCCTGACTGCTCAAGTGCTTTTTGTTCATGACCTGTCCACCTGTGGATGGTAGGAAAGAAGAAACTGATACATCCCCTGCCTGAGGCTTGCCATTCCAGGAGACGTTTACAAGATTAATTTTGCCTTTTTAATTTGTTTCCTCACCTTCCCCTTCCCTGTTCTGTAAAAGAACCTGGCATCGAGACCCAGACAAGATGACTATTTTGAGACATTAGTCTGCCATCTTCTTGGTCAGGCAGCTTTCCAAATAAAGTCCTTGCCCCAACACCTGGGCTCTCAGATTCATTAACCTGTCATGCTAATTAGCCTGTCAAAGGGAGCTCAGCCTCAGTACCTAAGACAATTAACAGCAGGAGCAGAGCTCTGTTAGAGTAAAAAAGTGACCACTTCTGAGGTCAAGAGGTCAAGGAAAAC
>NW_024078794.1:0-1235 GCF_014754425.2 Oryx dammah
TTGCTGTTTTTGTACCTCTGACAGAGCGAGCTTTGCTCCACCCTTTGGCAGTGTGGAGGGAAGAGGGCACAACACCCTCCCCAAGGGGACATGGGGCCTACTTCGAGAGGAAAGGCCCCTTGTGGAGTTGAGGCCAGGAAGGCACACAGTCGTGGCAAACACACTCCCACTGCTTGCCTCTTCAGGGCCAGTAGCACTATCAGCTAGGAATGTCTTTGCAAGTATCACAATGGGAAGGGGAGATACACAGCCCTGCCTCTGCAACTTCGGTCCTCTGAGCAGATCTGGGGGTCTTGAGTTGTATAAGCAAACCTGTTCCTTCCAAATAGAGGCTTGCAAACACATGTCGGGTGGCTGCCCCTTCTTCCCTGAAGAAGACTCGCTTTCCCTGCATACTGTGAACTCCCTGTCCCAGCCTCCAGGAATAGCGCTTCTTGCAGTTCCTTTCTTAGGGGCAGTTATCCCTGAGTATGCGGCCATAGGGAGTAGTGCCACACTCACATGGAAAGGCAGAGCCACCTCCACACATCTCTTCCATCCCTGTTACTCTGGAGGACAGCTCTAGTGAGCCTAGGTCTGTCAGGAAAATTCTTGGCTTTGATGGGAAAACACCCAGTGTGTGAACCAGCATACCCGACCTAGGGGCCACAGGGCACCTGTTTCGCTCGAGTGGGCCCTGAAGCAGTGCAGCCTAGCAAGAGCTTGAAAATCCGTCCAATTGCTGTTTTTGTACCTCTGACAGAGCGAGCTTTGCTGCACCCTTTGGCAGTGTGGAGGGAAGAGGGCACAACCCCCTCCCCAAGGGGACATGGGGCCTACTTTGAGAAGAAAGGCCCTTTGAGGAGTTGAGGCCAGGAAGGTACACAATCATGTCAAACACACTCCCGCTGCTTATTTCTTCATGGGCACTCCCACGATCAGCTAGGAATGTCTTTGCAAGGATCTCAAAGGGAAGGGGAGATACATGGCCCTGTCTCTGGAACTTCAGTCCTCTGAGCAGATCTGGAGGTCTTGAGTTTTATAAGCAAACCTGTTCCTTCCAAATAGAGGCTTACAAACACATGCCAGATGGCTGCCTCTTCTTCCCTGAAGAAGGCTCGCTTTCCCTGCGTACTGTGAACTCCCTATCCCAGCCTCCAGGAATAGCGCTTCTTGCAGTTCCTTTCTTAGAGACAGTTATCCCTGAGTTTGGGGCCATAGGGAGTAGCCCCACACTCACAGGGAAAGGCAAAGCC
>NW_024078795.1:0-834 GCF_014754425.2 Oryx dammah
CTCTGTGCCCCCGAGGGTTCACTAGAGCCACCTTTTTAGAAATGAAGATGCTGAGGGTTCCCCGGAGGTTTTATTAAAGCATCTCAGTAAAGGGAGCGTCTTATGAATTGAGTTTAACGGGTGCTGAACTCAGGCGGCATCCCCCCCTCCGACCGTGAGGATGGGGTTGGGGGCGGGACATCGGCAGAACCCCTGATGAACTCCTGGGGATGGGGAAGGTGGCAGGAAGGAGGGGGAGGTCTGTTCCTTGTGGGGTGTCCACGGATTGTACCTCACCCCTCACTGATGAGCATGTAGGCCATTTCCAAACACTTGCCACTCTTCTGGAGGAAACAATCACTGCCCAGCTCCTACTCAGTGTCGTAGAATATGTTTCTAGAATTGGAGTGTAAACATCTGCTTTATTCATTCCATCCTCTGTTCATCCCCCCATCCAGCCAGCCAGCCAGCCATCTGTTCATCCATCTGTCCACTCACTAATTCATCCATCCATCCATCCACCCATCCATCCATCCACCTGTCCACCCAGCCAGTCATCTGTCCATCCATCTATCTACTCACTAATCCATTTATCCACCCATCCATCCATCTTCCATCTATCAATCCATCCATCTATCCAACCACCCATCTGCCCATGCATATATCCAACCACCCATCCATCCATCCACCCATCCACTCATTTATCCATCCATCCATCTATACACACTTCCTTCCTCCCTCCCCTGATCCCTTCCTTCCATCCTTCGTTCCTCAGTAGAACTTTACAATTTTGTGCAGATTGCTATTTTATTCCTCTTAAGTTTCATCATAGGGTATTTCTATTCCCCCACCACC
>NW_024078795.1:934-1235 GCF_014754425.2 Oryx dammah
ATCCATCCATCTATACAAACTTCCTTCCTCCCTCCCCTGATCCCTTCCTTCCATCCTTCATTCCTCAGTAGAACTTTACATTTTTGTGCAGATTGCTATTTTATTCCTCTTAAGTTTCATCATAGGGTATTTCTATTCCCCCACCACCTTGCTCTTTTGGATTGCATCCTTTCTCCACTGCAATTTCCAGCAGTTACATGATTCTTTTGCCAACAATAACTCTGGAGAGTTGTTAGCATCTGACTCCCTGACAGAGCTGTTCTATTATCAACATGTTTCAGCTGATACTTTTGGGTTTTTC
>NW_024078796.1:0-1234 GCF_014754425.2 Oryx dammah
CGAGAGGAACTCCAGGGGTCGTGCCACCATTCCCAATGTGAACAAAATGTCTCAGTCCACTCCAGAAGAACCTGATTCCCTGCACTTCCTCGACATGCACGTCGAGGATCGACTCACACCACAGTGGCACGTGTGACAGCCCTGTCGGAAAACCACGTGGAAAGACTCCAAAGTATGCCAGAGATCCCTGTATCAAGGCGCCGGGAAGGCTGCCACGGCTGCTCCAGCTCGTGAGGAAAGCGGACGTGCATGTCCCCACTCGAGACGAGGACTGACTCTCCTGTGGAGCCTCCAGTAGGACCCCAAGATCCATGTCAGCACTGGAGAGGAATCCTGAGGTTCTGTCATAGACTCCACACGAAGTTTTAGGCCGCGCCGCCGAAAGCAGAGGAATCCCAACAGGCCCCTCGCAACTCGCATGGAGACTGGCTTGTCCTGAGGCCACAAGGGAGGGTCACAGAAGTCCCCGTCGTCCCGCCACAACTCGAGAAAATCCAGGAGGTACTCCCCTCCAGGCGAGATGAGGCCCTTTTCCGCTGAGGCGTCTCGAGGCAAATCACCCCTTCCCTCTTGAACTTCGAAAGGGTCATTCCCACCCTTGCTGCAACTCAAGAAGTTCTCTGACATACCCGCCTCCACTCGAGAGGAACACCGAGGGTCCCGCCCACATCAGGAGGAGCCCCGTTTCCTCCTCAAAGCTCGAGATGAGTGTTCCTTTCCCTGCTTCTTTGGGAAAGATTCCCGGCTTTGCTTTCGCATCTCGGAGGAGGCAATCTACACAGGAAAGTCGAGAGGAACTCCAGGGGTCGTGCCAACATTCCCAATGTGCAAAAAATGGCTCAGTCCACTCCAGTAGAATCTGATTTCCCTGTACTTCCTCGACATGTACGCGGAGGATCGACTCACACCACAGTGGCAGGTGTGACAGCCATGTCGGACAGCCTCGTGGGAAAGCCTCCAAAGAATGCCACAGATCCCTGTTTCAAGGCCCGGGAAGCCTGCCACGGATGCTCCAGCAACTGAGGAAAGCGGACGTGCACGTCCCCACACGAGACGAGGACTGACTCCCCTGTGGAGCCTCCAGAAAGTCCCCAAGATCCATGTCAGCACTGGAGAGGAATCCTCAGGTTCCGTCATAGACTCCACACGAGTTGTTAGGCCCCGGCACCGACTGAAGAGGAATCCCGACAGGCCCCTCTCAACTCTCATGGAGACTGGCCTGTCCTGAGGCCAC
>NW_024078798.1:0-382 GCF_014754425.2 Oryx dammah
GTCATAACTCGAGAAGGTCCCGCCGCAACTCGAGTTATGACGGGAACCTCTGGGACCCTCCCTTGTGGCCTCAGGACAGGCCAGTTTCCATGCGAGTTGCGAGGGGCATGTCAGGATTCCTCTGCAGTCGGTTCCGGGGCCTAAGACCTCGTGTGGAGTCTATGATGGAACCTGAGGATTCCTCTCCAGTGCTGACATGGATCTTGGGGTCCTTCTGGGGGCTCCACGGAGGAGTCAGTCCTCGTCTCAAGTGGGGACATGCACGTCCGCCTTCCTCACGAGCTGGAGCAACCGTGGCAGGCTTCCCGGCGCCTTGATACAGGGATCTGTGGCATTCTTTGGTGGCTTTCCCACGAGGCTTTTCGACAGGGCTGTCACACGT
>NW_024078798.1:482-752 GCF_014754425.2 Oryx dammah
TCTGGAGTGGACTGAGACATTTTGTGCACATTGGGAATGGTGGCACAAACACTGGAGTTCCTCTGGACTTTCATGTGGAGAGCGCAGCCTCCGAGATGCGACAGCAAAGCCGGGAATCCTTTCCCGACGAAGCAGGGAAAGGAACCCTCATCTCGAGCTTTGAGGAGGAAACGGGGCTCCTCTTGATTTGGGCGGGACCCTCGGAGTTCCTCTCGTGTGGAGACGGGTATGTCCGGGAACTTCTTGAGTTGCTGCAAGGGTGTGAAGGAC
>NW_024078798.1:852-1234 GCF_014754425.2 Oryx dammah
GTCATAACTCGAGAAGGTCCCGCCGCAACTCGAGTTATGACGGGAACCTCTGGGACCCTCCCTTGTGGCCTCAGGACAGGCCAGTTTCCATGCGAGTTGCGAGGGGCATGTCAGGATTCCTCTGCAGTCGGTTCCGGGGCCTAAGACCTCGTGTGGAGTCTATGATGGAACCTGAGGATTCCTCTCCAGTGCTGACATGGATCTTGGGGTCCTTCTGGGGGCTCCACGGAGGAGTCAGTCCTCGTCTCAAGTGGGGACATGCACGTCCGCCTTCCTCACGAGCTGGAGCAACCGTGGCAGGCTTCCCGGCGCCTTGATACAGGGATCTGTGGCATTCTTTGGTGGCTTTCCCACGAGGCTTTTCGACAGGGCTGTCACACGT
>NW_024078799.1:0-1234 GCF_014754425.2 Oryx dammah
GAACCTGGACTGGCGATTCATTTCACATATGATATTATACATGTTTCAATGTCATTCTCCCAAATCATCCCACCCTCGCCTTCTCCCACAGAGTCCAAAAGACTGTTCTATACATCTATGTCTCTTTTGCTGTCTCGCATACAGGGTTATCACTACCATCTTTCTAAATTCCATATATATGGGTTAGTATACTGTATTGGTGTTTTTCTTTCTGGCTTACTTCACTCTGTATAATAGGCTCCAGTTTCATCCACATTAGAACTGATTCAAATGTATTCTTTTTAAAGGCTGAGTAATACTCCATTGTGTATATGTACCACAGCTTTCTTATCCATTCATCTGCTGATGGACATCTAGGTTGTTTCCATGTCCTGGCTATTATAAACAGTGCTGCGATGAACATTGGGGTACATGTGTCTCTTTCAATTCTGGTTTCCTCTGTGTGTATGCCCAGCAGTGGGATTGCTGGGTCGTATGGCAGTTCTATTTCCAGTTTTTTAAGGAATCTCCACACTGTTCTCCATCGTGGCTGTACTACTTTGCATTCCCACCAACAGTATAAGAGGGTTGCCTTTTCTCCACGCCCTCTCCAGCATTTACTGCTTGTAGACTTTTGGATAGCAGCCTTTCTGACTGGCGTGAAATGGTACCTCATTGTGGTTTTGATTTGCATTTCTCTGATAATGAGTGATGTTGAGCATCTTTTCATGTGCTTGTTAGCCATCTGTATGTCTTCTTTGGAGAAATGTCTGTTTAATTCTTTGGCCCATTTTTTGATTGGGTCATTTATTTTTCTGGAATTGAGCTGCAGGAGTTGCTTATATATCTTTGAGATTAATTCTTTGTCAGTTGCTTCATTTGCTATTATTTTCTCCCATTCTGAAGGCTGTCTTTTCACCTTGCTTATAGTTTCCTTTGTTGTGCAGAAGTTTTTGATTTTAATTAGGTCCCATTTGTTTATTTTTGCTTTTATTTCCAATATTCTGGGAGGTGGGTCATAGAGGATCCTGCTGTGATTTATATTGGAGAGTGTTTTGCCTATGTTCTCCTCTAGGAGTTTTATAGTTTCTGGTCTTACATTTAGATCTTTAATCCATTTTGAGTTTATTTTTGTGTATGGTGTTAGAAAGTGTTCTAGTTTCATTCTTTTACAAGTGGTTGCCCAGTTTTCCCAGCACCACTTGTTAAAGAGATTGTCTTTTCTCTGTTGTATATTCTTGCCTCCTTTGTCAAA
>NW_024078800.1:0-1234 GCF_014754425.2 Oryx dammah
CTTAATTTGCCAAGTGCTTTTATGCTCACTGTTTAATCTGGGCAAGTGCGCATGCTCATGTGCGCATGCGTGTGCACACACACACACACACACACACACAAGAATTCTGAAAAGAAACTTGCAGACATGCGGAACTATTGGTTTAGTTATCCGTATAATGGACTTTGGGAAGCACCACCCTCTTTTGGCCCCGGTTAATTTTTCACTCGCGAGTTGATCAAGTCAGTGTCCTCTTCTACTTCTATGATATATCCTGGAAGGTGAATGGGATGTGCTAATGACCGGGACTGACATGCAAGGAGGTGGCAGGGTTGGAAGTCCTCCCTGTGAACAGTTGAGTTACCTGTGCCAGTGTTCTCTGCTCCTGTCGCCTTGGACTGGTTCACAGTGCCAGTCAGGTTTGTGTGATTCCATTCCCCGTGCTTTCCTTCCAGAAAGGACACAGCAATAACAAGAGACTTTGAACTTGAAATTGATCATGCACGCCTTTTCCCTCGGACAAGAATTCCTTAACAACTTTCTCTTTACATAATGGCAAGCCCCAATTCTTACATGGATGATGATTTACTGACAATCATGAAGAAATTCTGCATGGTTAATGTCAGTTTAATGATCAAGGCAAGAATACATGGGTAGGGGTAAAAGTTAATGTATTTCAGTCCTGCAGTAGTGTTTTTAGAACACTTAACAAGTCAACCCCAAATCTTTCCTGACAGATAAAAGATTTCCTGACAGATGCATTCCTGCAACACCTTTGCCCTCTGTGATTCTAATTAATATTCTCACTTCAACGAGTGATATTCTTGCCCATCAGGCATTACTGTAAGTGTGGGTATTCTTGTTTCTACACGTGGGTCACTGTTAACTATTCCTGAGATAAAGCATTACTTGATGTACACAAATATCATGGAAGTCTTTAAAAAGTCACAATTCAAGATGTTGGGAGCATTTGATCCAGGAATGAAAGAATAGGTCAAATTCACATGCAGTCTAACAAAGATACACAAACTTAAATAAAGGAGTAAATATGAGCAATACAACACACGTATGTTGAATAGGAACGTGCAAGACATATGGCAGCAGAGCTGTGCATAATGGCACAAGCATGGGTGCAACATGAAAGAAGACAGGAGGCACAGGCAGACTCACAGGCAGAAACATCAACTCACAATCATGGGCAAACACAGTGGACACACCCAGTCTTCATTCTAAACATAGGAAAACATGAACACAT
>NW_024078801.1:0-1234 GCF_014754425.2 Oryx dammah
CTGTCTAACTCAATGAAACCAAGCCATGCCTGCGGGGCAACCCAAGATGGGCGGGCCATGGTGGAGAAGTTTGACAGAAGTGGTCCACTGGAGAAGGGAATGGCAAGCCACTTCAGTATTCTTGCCTTGAGAACCCCATGAACAGTATGAAAAGGCAAAATGATAGGATACCAAAAGAGGAACTCCCCAGATCATTAGGTGCCCAATATGCTACTGGAGATCAGTGGAGAAGTAACTCCAGAAAGAATGAAGGGATGGAGCCAAAGAAAAAACAATACCCAGTTGTGCATGTGACTGGTGATAGAAGCAAGATCCGATACTGTAAAGAGCAATATTGCATAGGAACCTGGAAAGTCAGGTCCATGAATCGAGGCAAATTGGAAGTGGTCAAACAAGAGATGGCAAGGGTGAACGTCGACATTCTAGGAATCAGTGAACTAAAATGAACTGGAATGGGTGAATTTAACTCAGATGACCATTATATCTACTAGTGCAGGCAGGAATCCCTCAGAAGAAATGGAGTAGCCATCATGGTCAACAGAAGAGTCTGAAATGCAGTACTTGCATGCAGTCTCAAAAACGACAGAATGATCTTTGTTCGTCTCCAAGGCAAACCATTCAATATCACAGTTAACCAAGTCTATGCCCCAACCAGTAATGCTGAAGAAGCTGAAGTTGAAAAGTTTTATGAAGACCTACAAGACCTTTTAGAACTAACACCCAAAAAACATGTCCTTTTCATTATAAGGGACTAGAATGCAAAAGCAGAAAGTCAAGAAACACCTAGAGTAACAGGCAAATTTGGCCTTGGAATGAGGAATGAAGCAGGGAAAAGACTAATAGAGTTTTGCCAAGAAAACGCACTGGTCATAGCAAACATCCTCTTCCAACAACACAAGAGAAGACTCTACACGTGGACATCACCAGATGGTCAACACCAAAATCAGATTGATTATATTCTTTGCAGCCAAAGATGGAGAAGCTCTATACAGTTAACAAAAACAAGACCAGGAGCTGACTGGGAACTCCTTATTACCAAATTCAGACTCAAATTGAAGAAAGTAGGGAAAACCGTTAGACCATTCAGGTATGACCTCAATCAAATCCCTTATGATTACACAGTGGAAGTGAGAAATAGATTTAAGGGCCTAGATCTGATAGATAGAGTGCCTGATGGACTATGGGATGAGGTTCGTGACATTGTACAGGAGACAGGGATCAAGACCATCCCCAT
>NW_024078802.1:0-1234 GCF_014754425.2 Oryx dammah
TTAATTTCATAAACTCAATATATGATGAATTAGTGATTATGTGTAAGGCAATGTACTAAGTATTACATAGTGGGCACCAAATAAAAGTAAAAGCCCCCCCAAATCCCATTTTTAGGGATATTACAATGATCAAAGGGTGTTCAACATGCTTATAAGGTAGTAAGTGCAGTAACGGCTGTAAGCGTGGTAGTTTGCTGTGTTCTTATTTGAGTATCTCCTCCTTCTGAGATTCAGGTAATCTTTAAGAAAGATAAAAAATGAATTAGGCAGAGAGGTAAGATTTGAAGGGGCTGAAGGGCAGGGAACAGAGAACAAACACAATGCATGTTCAGGAAATAGCGAATAATCTAGTGTAGGCTGAACAATTTTGAAGGAAAAGAGTTATTTGTAAAACTAAATCTACTGTACCGTTTTCTGAATACTTTCCTTCCATTATGTGGTCTGTAGCTGAATTCCCTTATGCCTTACTAAGGCATACTGCACTAAGTGTTATTTATAATCCTTGGAAAATGAAGCAGAAGCTGCACAAAAAGTGGTTTTCATTATTATACCCCTGAATACTGCACTTTCCCAGTGTGGGGTTACTCACAACTAAACTGGCTGTGTAATCTAAAGCAATGTGATCTAAGCTGGGTCTGCACTTCTCCTTGAGTCTTCTAATCTTTTCAGAATAGGTAATATTAAAGGTCCCTTCAGGGCTAAAACTCTGCCCCCCTCCCCCAACCCAATATCCAAAACACTGGTGGTTATTCCAGAAACTATTCCATCTTATTTTGATTCCAGATAGACATTCTTAAGCTTACCTTATACCCTAAATACGGAGAACTCATTGTGAAGTCCTTGGCATAGGCAGCTTCAAAGATAGAGCAGAGTATTACGACACTGTGCTGTGTGTGTGCTCAGCTGTCTAGTTGTGTTCGAACCTGTGTGTTTAACTCCCACTGTAGCCTAGCAGGCTCCGTGATCCATGGGTTTCTCCAGGCAAGAATACTGGAGTGAGTTGTCATTCCCCTCTCCAGGGGATCTTCCTGAACCAGGGAACGAACCCGAGTCTCAGCATCTCCTGCACTGGCGGGATTCTTTAGAATATGGGAAGCCCCATATTCTAACATTACATACACTGTAATCTCTGTACAGTAAGATAAAGCATGACATTACTGACACTGATTTTCTCATAAACATGGAAAACTTAAAATATAACCTGAGGGTTCAGGTCCCCCCCAACACCCAAGCT
>NW_024078803.1:0-1233 GCF_014754425.2 Oryx dammah
AGCAAAGATCATACTCCTACACCATATTAAAAATTTTTGTACTAAGCACAGTTATAAAAAGTAAGACACTTTAAATGAGGTTAAAAAATATTTTTTAAGCAGAATTAACTGCTATATTAATACCATTTTTGTATACAATATTGAATGCATATATTAAAGTCGGCACATAAAGTCTAAAAATTAATCAACTACTGTTTCAATTAGAAATTTCTGTACTTGAAAAACTTTGGCGAAAGTATTCTTTAAATTATAAATTTATTCATGGATTTAACATGAGTAATTTTTAACAGCTTCATATATCCCTGAAGTTCTAAGGCAGGCAGTAATTTGTAATTTTGGTTGAGTCATATATTTCACTTGGATATGCTAAAAGACTCAGGAATACCAAGAGTTACTAGGTACAAATACTCCCAGTCAGTGTGAGTGGTGTCTGCATTTTTTTTTCTGCTTATTTTTGAATGCAGAGTACTTTCATGTAATACCTGAAGCACAAGCTATTTTCTTAAATCATACTTCACTGCTTTAAAAATATGGGAAATAACATAAGACAGAGGAATCTCTAAGTGTGAGGGTTCATAAAGAAAGGTCTCTGAAGATCCCCTGTAAGATAGTCAAAGGACTTAACAGTAGCTCAGGAGAAGGCAGGATTTTGGTACTGTTTATATGTACATCATAATCTAATAGAATGATCAGTAGGCAGAAGTGACAATTAGTTCAAGAAGTCAAATTTAAATTCTGCTACTAAATTCTAGTATGATTCACATCAAATCAAAGTTAATGCACATTATTTACCTCACTAGAGAAAACACTGCATGTATCTGCTTTTCAGACACTAAAATGCAACGTTCATATAAATTCCCTCATGTGAAATTCAAAACTAAAGTAGCTTTTGGTACAAATAATTCACCAGGGCAGTGATTTGAAGGGGCACTGACTGCAATGCACAACTGTAGTAATTGCAGCTCAAAAACATAAATGCCATCTTCTTATGTCTGCATCAGGGAAAAGACTTTTAGTCATAGTCCATCCACATTCCTTACCATCCTCCTCTAACAAGCGGACAATCAGAAACTCACAGATATACCCAAAGCCCACTGCCTAGACACACAGTGAGAAATATTAATAAAAATAGCCTCGGAACAGACAAGAAGCTTCTGTGCTACAGACGGTGATTACCTGGAGGTAGGAATTGCAGCTGGTTATTAGCTAATCGAAGATGACGTAAAGCTCTCA
>NW_024078804.1:0-1233 GCF_014754425.2 Oryx dammah
CTGCACTTGTCAAGGTGCCGGCCAACACTACTGAGCCTCTCTCTGAATCTCAGGCTAGGGCTGGCCATATTCAAGCACACGACCTACAATCCTGAGCCCACAACTCTCTCCCAGTCTCTGAACTAGCTTGTTTCCCTGTGTCTTGCCCTTGTTCAGTCCCCCAGGAAACACTCCGGATCCAACATCACACTCGCTGCACTGAACAAGCATCGACCTGCCTTTGTGCAAGACCCCAACAAACTCCCGAGCCCACATTTGAATCCCTATGCAGAGAATACTCGGTCCTGCCCTTGTTCAAGACCACAAGGAATACCTCTGAGCCTGTATCTCCGTCCCTGTACTGAATGAGGCTAAGGTCTGCCCATACTGAAGCCTCAGCGGATACTCCTGAATCGACATCTAAGGAGCTGTACTGAACCAGGCTGGCTCCAAGCCTTGTGCAAGACCCTTGCAGTTTAAGACACTTGCAAACACTCCTGAGTCTCTCTCCTTGTCTCCACACTGAATCATGCTATGTCCTGCCCTTCTTCACAGCCACAACAAATACTTCACAACACACTTCTTGGTCACTGCACTGAACCAGGTTAGCTTCTTCTGACATGCAAGCAATGACAGACAACCCTGAGCCCAAATATCGAGTCCTGCTTGGAACGAGGCAACGTGCAGCCCATGTTCATGACCCCTAATAAAGGCCTGAGCCAACGTCTTGAGCCAGGCACTGAAGCATTTTCGGAGCTGCCCATGTTGCACCCCAGCAAATGCTCCTGAGCCCACATCATGGGCCCTGCATTGATCCCGTTGGGGCCCGGCCTTTTTTCATACCCCCAACAAACACTCCTGAGCTGACAACTCGGGTCCGGCACTGAACCAGGCTGGGTCCTGCCTTTGTTTATGCCCCCGAGAAATATTCCTATACCAGCATCTCTGTACCTGCCATGAACCATGCTGGATCCTGCACGTATTCAAGGTAGCGACCAACATACCTGAGTCTGTATCTGAAACTCATGCTAGTTACTGCCCTTATTTGAGCCGCCAGCAGGCAATCCTGAGCCTACAAATAGCTCCTGAGCCTACAATAGCTGCCTCGGAACTGTGGTGTGTACCGCCATTGTTCAGTCCCCTTGGAAACACAGGCCATCTCACATCCCACTCAGTGCACTCAAGAAGCCTGGGTCATGCCTTTGAACAACAACCCGACAAACACTCCTGAGCCCTAGGACACTATGTCCCTGC
>NW_024078805.1:0-1232 GCF_014754425.2 Oryx dammah
GAATGTAAATTGATTTTTCTTCACTGAGGGCAAAGGGTGGTCTGGAGCTTCAGGACATTTTTTCTTTTTTCTTTTTATTTTTTAGTTCTACGAGTTTATAGCTACCAGCCCTTCACCCTCCACCCTCATGCACACATGCTCAGTCATGTGACCCCATGGACTGCAGCCCGCCAGGCTCCTCTGTCCACGGACTTTTCCAGGCAAGAATACTGGAGTGGATTGCCGTTTCCTTCTCCATATTTTTTCTTTTTTAAAAAAAGTCTTTCAGCTCTACTAGGATTGGTCTTAGAAGTGACCATTCCAGGTCTGTTTCCCCTAGGTCTCTATGACTCTCTCTGATCCTTTCTCACTATCTTTTGTTCATTTCTATTCTGTTTGATGCTTTCATTTTTAATGCAGTGTCCCTTATAAGTCGGGATAAATATGTCCTCTATGTACCTTGTCCGGGGAAGGCAATGGCACCCCACCCCAGTACTCTTGCCTGGAAAATCCAATGGACGGAGAAGCCTGGTGGGCTGCAGTCCATGGGGTCGCTAAGAATCGGACACGACTGAGCGACTTCACTTTCACTTTTCACTTTCATGCATTGGAGAAGGACATGGCAACCCACTCCAGTATTCTTGCCTGGAGAATCCCAGGGATGGGGGAGCCCAGTGGGCTGCCATCTATGGGGTCGCACAGAGTCGGACACGACTGAAGCGACTTAGCAGCAGCAGCATGTACCTTGTCATTCAGCCTTTTTTTTTTTTAATTTTCTTTAATTTCTTTCTTCAATTTTTTTAAATCTCTGCTAGTTCCAATTTCTTGTTTCTTCTTTCCTGTCTACTTCTGTCTCGTGTTCTGTATTTCTTACATAAAATATTGAAGTTTTTTCCATGTGCATGTATCTACAAATGCTTTGTTCAGAACAATTCAAAATATGGATGCCATTTTACATTTCCCAATTTTTTTGATAGATTTTAGGCAAGCTTTTCACTTGCTGAAATTTTTGACTCTCATTTTACACTTTTTTCTTCTGTCACCTTAGAAGAAATGTCTGCTATATAGTTTTCATTTTCACATGACTAAGTTTACCTGAATGAGAAACAGTTGTTCCAGGCTAGAAGGGATTAGAGCTTTGAGTGGCTTAGTTGATTTCTTTGTTTTAGGTCTGTCTTGTACAATTATTCGAGCAGAGCTAAGGCTTGGGGGAAAGGCATGGTGTGTCTCTTGATTTGGGGATTCTATTTCTT
>NW_024078806.1:69-138 GCF_014754425.2 Oryx dammah
CACACACACACACACACACACACACACACACACACACACACACACACACACACACACACACACACACAC
>NW_024078806.1:148-1232 GCF_014754425.2 Oryx dammah
CACACACACACACACACACACACACACACACACACACACACACACACCCTTAATCTTAGGTTGACTGCAAATTTAAAACAACATTACTTCCTTCTTACATGCAATGAAAGACTTAAATAAGTATACCCTTCAGTAGTTACTTTGCACATTAGAAAGAACCCTTGTGCATGCTACCTCATTTCATTGTAGCAAAATGAAAGTACCACAGAGTGGACTGGCCAGTGATGTAGAAGAAAACCTGGCCCAGAGAAAACTTGAAAGAATTGCTAGGCCTATGAGGCCCCAATCATCTACCACCATGTCTGACTGCAAAACGGCAGTTCATGGACCTCATTTGGCCTGTAGATATATATTTTTTATGGTTTATACAGGATTTTAAAAAGCTGAGTTCCTTATGTTCCTTGATGATATTTAAAAACACAGTCCTTTTGTAACATAAATAAAATCCAGATTTCCAACTCACTGTAGGATCAGAAGATCTGACATCACCAGGCCTGTATCTCTTAAGAGAATATTTGGAGGGAGCTCAGTAGCTGGCCTGTGTGTTCTCTGTCCTGCTTCAGCATAGCCCCATGTGTTTGTGAACTCCCTTGATGGATGTGAATTTTAACACTGCATCAACTATGTGTAATACTGCAAAGATCCCCAAACCATGGAGAAGTCCCACCAATATCCCACCAAGAGAGAAGAGAAGGCAGAATAAAGTTTAGCACTGGAATAAACTTTAAGATCATTCAACATCAAACCATCAGGTCATTCAATCTGATCAAACCATCAGGTGTTGCAAGTTCCCAGGGGGGCTTCAAAATCATTTCTTTGAGTTTTTTTCAATATTATAATCTGCTGCTGCTGCTAAGTCACTTCAGTCGTGTCTGACTCTGTGCAACCCCATAGAGGGCAGCCCACCAGGCTCCCCCATCCCTGGGATTATCATCAATATACTGACATATATTGACTTTCATTTTCTAATACAAAATTATCTTATTTGAAACCTTCCTCTAGTGCCCTTCCTTACACCTTACTTATTCCTTCAAGATGATGATTCTTTCTTTTTCTTTCTTCAATTATATCAAGTCATAGTAAC
>NW_024078807.1:0-1232 GCF_014754425.2 Oryx dammah
ACAGGACGTAACTTTTGTGACTGGCTGCTTTTGCTCAGCAGAATCTGCTTAGAGCTCCATGGTCGGGGAGTCTCTCCGCTCAGCCTTCTTTCTGGCCTTCGCTTGTGTGGACTGAAGCAGAGCTGTCCTCTCCTGTGAGCTGAAACGTAGGCTAAAAAAAAGAGTAGAGCTGTTAGCTGTGTCATCGTCTAAGCAGATGTTAGGAGAAATGTAAATAAATGAATTTCAGGTTAATATTGGAAAAAAATTGTCAAGGATGTGGTACAAGTATTATACTTTAATGTTATTTTATTTCATTATTTCTTAGCTTTTTGACTTTCTCAAGTTGATTTTCCTCTTCTGCCAGTAGATTGTGACTATTACTTTAAGCTCCAGTTTTAGAGGGATTTTAGATTGAGGCCTTAGGGAATTGTCATTTGATTAATTTTTTCATTTGCATAATAAAAACATTCTCCAGGAGTTTGTGGAGGTTGGAAAGTCAAGAAAATGCAGAACTGCTCCAAGTACCAGAATGTTTACCTTGCACATCGAATTCATTATTGAAATTAGTATTCATTGGCCTTCCCTGGTGGCTCAGACGGTAAAGCCTCTGTCTACAATGCGGGAGAGCCGGGTTCGAGCCCTGGGTTGGGAAGATTCCCTGGAGAAGGAAGTGGCAATCCACTCCAGGACTATTGCCTGGAAAATCCCATGGACAGAGGAGCCTGGCAGGCTGCAGTCTACGGGGTCGCAAAGAGTCGGACACGACTGAGCGACTTCCCTTCACTTGACTTGAAGTGGTTTGTCTTATGTGGATTAACTTACTGAAATTTTATAATAGTCTTATAAGGTGGGTGCTGGGAATTATCCTCACAGGTAAATAGAGTCCAGAGAAAGTGGGTGGCTTGCTGACGGCCATACAGGGTGTAAGTGGTGCGGCTGGCATTTGAACCGAAGCGGCCTGACTCTAGTCTTCCTGTTACCTTAAGAATGCAAGTATTTTTCTTCCATTTGCCTGTCCGTCCATGAGGCGTGTGTTCAGAATGCTCAGAATGCTTTCTGTATCACAGAGTGCCTTCACAGTAGTGTCCCACCACATGTTCCAGCACATCTAGGGACAAAGTCCAAGCACACATGCTTTCTTCTGCTTCATACTGTACTTGCAGAATTTTTGTTTCGATACTAAAGGTCTGTTTATTCAAAGTTATAGATGAAAGATCTACCAGGCACTGTATTAAGTTCTTTGGAGATTT
>NW_024078808.1:0-1232 GCF_014754425.2 Oryx dammah
TACTGACACATACACATGGAATCTAGGAGACAGCACTGATGAAAGTATTTGCAGGGCAGGATGGAGATGCAGACATAGAGGACAGACTTGGTGACACAGGGGTGGAGGAGAGGGATGGACAAACTGCGAGTAATCCTGAATCATACACATGACCATATGGAACATCGACAGCCGACGGGGATTTGCTGTGTGATGCAGGGAGCTCAAACAGGTGCTCTGTGATAACCTAGAGGGGTGGGAAGGAGTGACAGGTGGGGGGATGTTCAAGGGGGAGGGGACACATGTATACCTATGGCCGATTCATGTTGATGTATGGCAGAAACCAACACAATAGGGTAAAGCAACTATACTCCGATTAAAAATGAACTTTAAAAAGGAAGAGAAGGACATTTTGGAAGTAATGGATATGCTTATGGCATAAACTGTGGTGGTCATTTCACAGGAGTAGACTTATCTCCAAACTCATCAATAAATTAAATATGTATAGGTTTTTGTATGTCAATCATACCTTAATAAACTGTCATTCTTTAAAACCAACTAAATAGATGAGGAAGCAATGGAAATAGTGACAGACTTCATTTTGGGGGGCTCCAAAATCACTGCAGATGGTGATCACAGCCACAAAATTAAAAGATGCATGCTCTTTGGAAGAAAAGTTATGACTAACCTAGACAGCATATAAAAAAGCAGAGACATTACTTTGCCAACAAAGATCCGCTAACAAGGCTATGGTTTTTCCAGTAGTCATGTATGGATGTGAGAGTTGGACTATAAAGAAAGCTGAGCATCAAAGAATTGATGCTTTTCAACTGTCATGTCAGAGAAGACTCTTGAGAGTCCCTTGGACGGCAAGGAGATGCAACCAGTCCATCCTCAAGGAAATCAGTCTTGACTATTCATTGGAAGGACTGATGCTGAACCAGAAACTCCAATACTCTGGCCACCCGATGTGAAGAACTGACTCATTTGAAAAGTCCCTGATGCTGGGAGGGATTGGGGGCAGGAGGAGAACAGGACGACAGAGGATGAGATGGTTGGATGGCATCACCGACTCAATGCACATGAGTTTGAGTAAACTCCAGGAGTTGGTGATGGACAGGGAGGCCTGGCATGCTGCAGTCTATGGGGTTGCAAAGAGTTGGACACGACTGAGTGACTGAACTGAACTGAAACATACTCTTGGGCTAGTGGTAAAGAATCCAACTACAATGCAGGAGACTCATGGGTTTGAT
>NW_024078809.1:0-282 GCF_014754425.2 Oryx dammah
AAAAAAAAAACCTAGTCAGCCTTAGCTGGATGGAGATCTAGTAGTAACATAGCACTTGAGCTGGAAAAGGAAATTTCAGCCAGAATATGAAAAGCATGTCCTGGAAGGAGAAGAGGGACTCAGGCCTGAGCACACTGCTCCATGCTGGAGCCTTGGGCTCTGATAGCTTTACCTGCTGGGGTATTCATGGGTCAGGCCACACGGGCCAGGATCCTGTAGAGAATTTTCTTTGCCCTTCCATTCACATTGGCAATTGCATGCTTTGCTTTTCCTTCTGCATGC
>NW_024078809.1:382-1232 GCF_014754425.2 Oryx dammah
TGGGATAGGGTGGGGTGAGAGTGAGGGGATGGGGCCACAGTGAACAGCATCTAGGGTTGTAGTTCCCTGGTGAGGATGGAACTCGTGGCCCTGCAGTGAAAGAAGAGAGTCCTCCTCACTGAATTGCCAGGGAAGTTTCTGGAATTAATTTAATGAAAGACATCGAATTCAGAGGAATTTTTGAGTGACATTTTACCTTTTCAGTTGTGACCAGTGATTATGGTTCATATCATTTTATATTTTTGTGACTTTTCTAGCTTAAAGGGTTTGGGCGGTTTCTTTTTGTTTTACAAGGTAAAAACTCTTTTTTAAGTCCATGGAATACAAAAAATAAAAAAAGTGTGTAGAATATTTTAAAGAGTGGAGGCTTTGTTCTGAATGTGAGTACTTTCCTCCACTGAACTGGATGGTAATAACACTTGTAGAAGAGACACACAGTGAAAGGCACATCTTTTTATTAAGTGACATGACAGCACCCATTGTGTGAGTTTTTGGTTCAAGTTTAGAGAGAGGCCCTGGTGGGCTAAACTCCTTATTCCTGTTTTCAGCACTTGAGAAATAATCAGAAGCTTTATCTGAAGAGAATGCCCGCTGGGGACATTGCCAAGGTGCACGGGCTGCTCAGAAGTCTTCACGATGCAGCCGCTCTGTCCCCGGGCTTCTTGTCAGGTCACCTCCTTGGTCAGGGTCAGAGGCGTGGCCTACGTTAGATGTAGTCAAAGGGGACTTCTTGCTGGGAGTCCACATAGTAGCGGTCAGGTGTGATGCCCATGGGAATTCTTTCTGAGAGAGTGATGTCTTAGCTGAGATGATGACAGATAACTAAGCAAGAAGGCCATTGGTACATCAG
>NW_024078810.1:0-1232 GCF_014754425.2 Oryx dammah
TTAATTTCATAAACTCAATATATGATGAATTAGTGATTATGTGTAAGGCAATGTACTAAGTATTACATAGTGGGCACCAAATAAAAGTAAAAGCCCCCCCAAATCCCATTTTTAGGGATATTACAATGATCAAAGGGTGTTCAACATGCTTATAAGGTAGTAAGTGCAGTAACGGCTGTAAGCGTGGTAGTTTGCTGTGTTCTTATTTGAGTATCTCCTCCTTCTGAGATTCAGGTAATCTTTAAGAAAGATAAAAAATGAATTAGGCAGAGAGGTAAGATTTGAAGGGGCTGAAGGGCAGGGAACAGAGAACAAACACAATGCATGTTCAGGAAATAGCGAATAATCTAGTGTAGGCTGAACAATTTTGAAGGAAAAGAGTTATTTGTAAAACTAAATCTACTGTACCGTTTTCTGAATACTTTCCTTCCATTATGTGGTCTGTAGCTGAATTCCCTTATGCCTTACTAAGGCATACTGCACTAAGTGTTATTTATAATCCTTGGAAAATGAAGCAGAAGCTGCACAAAAAGTGGTTTTCATTATTATACCCCTGAATACTGCACTTTCCCAGTGTGGGGTTACTCACAACTAAACTGGCTGTGTAATCTAAAGCAATGTGATAAGCTGGGTCTGCACTTCTCCTTGAGTCTTCTAATCTTTTCAGAATAGGTAATATTAAAGGTCCCTTCAGGGCTAAAACTCTGCCCCCCTCCCCCAACCCAATATCCAAAACACTGGTGGTTATTCCAGAAACTATTCCATCTTATTTTGATTCCAGATAGACATTCTTAAGCTTACCTTATACCCTAAATACGGAGAACTCATTGTGAAGTCCTTGGCATAGGCAGCTTCAAAGATAGAGCAGAGTATTACGACACTGTGCTGTGTGTGTGCTCAGCTGTCTAGTTGTGTTCGAACCTGTGTGTTTAACTCCCACTGTAGCCTAGCAGGCTCCGTGATCCATGGGTTTCTCCAGGCAAGAATACTGGAGTGAGTTGTCATTCCCCTCTCCAGGGGATCTTCCTGAACCAGGGAACGAACCCGAGTCTCAGCATCTCCTGCACTGGCGGGATTCTTTAGAATATGGGAAGCCCCATATTCTAACATTACATACACTGTAATCTCTGTACAGTAAGATAAAGCATGACATTACTGACACTGATTTTCTCATAAACATGGAAAACTTAAAATATAACCTGAGGGTTCAGGTCCCCCCCAACACCCAAGCT
>NW_024078811.1:0-1232 GCF_014754425.2 Oryx dammah
CCAATTTGGATTCCTTTTATTTCTTTTTCTGCTCTGATTGCTGTGGCCAAAACTTCCAGAACTATGCTGAATAGCAGTAGTGAAAGTGGGCACCCTTGTCTTGTTCCTGACTTTAGGGGGAATGCTTTCAATTTTTCACCATTGAGGAAACACATGCTGGAATCAAGATTGCCGGGAGAAATATCAATAACCTCAGATATGCAGATGACACCACCCTTATGGCAGAAAGTGAAGAGGAGCTAAAAAGCCTCTTGATGAAAGTGAAAGAGGAGAGTGAAAAAGTTGGCTTAAAGCTCAACATTCAGAAAACGAAGATCATGGCATCTGGTCCCATCACTTCATGGGAAATAGATGGGGAAACAGTGGAAACAGTGTCAGACTTTATTTTTTGGGGCTCCAAAATCACTGCAGATGGTGACTGCAGCCATGAAATTAAAAGACGCTTACTCCTTGGAAGAAAAGCTATGACCAACTTAGATAGCATATTCAAAAGCAGAGACATTACTTTGCTGACTAAGGTCCATCTGGTCAAGACTATGGTTTTTCCTGTGGTCATGTATGGATGTGAGAGTTGGACTGTGAAGAAGGCTGAGCGCCAAAGAATTGATGCTTTTGAACTGTGGTGTTGGAGAAGACTCTTGAGAGTCCCTTGGACTGCAAGGAGATCCAACCAGTCTGTTCTGAAGGAGATCAGCCCTGGGATGTCTTTGGAAGGAATGATGCTAAAGCTGAAACTCCAGTACTTTGCCCACCTCATGCGAAGAGTTGACTCATTGGAAAAGACTCTGATGCTGGGAGGGATTGGGGGCAGGAGGAGAAAGGGACGACCGAGGATGAGATGGCTGGATGGCATCACGCACTCGATGGACATGAGTCTGAGTGAACTCCGGGAGTTGGTGATGGACAGGGAGGCCTGGCGTGCTGCGATCATGGGGTCGCAAAGAGTCGGACACGACTGAGTGACTGAACTGAACTGAGGATAATGTTTGCTGTGGGTTTGTCATATATAGCTTTTATGATGTTGAGGTATGTTCCTTCTATTCCTGCTTTCTGGAGAGTTTTTATCATAAACGGATGTTGAATTTTGCCAAAGGTCTTCTTTGCATCTATTGAGATAATCGTATGGCTTTTATTTTTCAATTTGTTAATGTGGTGAATTACATTGATTGATTTGTGGATATTGAGGAATCCTTGCATCCCTGGGATAAAGCCCACTTGGTCATGGTGTATGA
>NW_024078813.1:0-1231 GCF_014754425.2 Oryx dammah
GCCCACATCTCACTCCCAGAACTCGGGATGGCTGGACCCTGCCTTTAATCAAGTCATGACAAACACTCCTGAGCCCACAACGTTGTCACTGCACTGACCTAGGATGGGTTCTGCACTTGTTCAAGGTGCCGGCCAACACTGCTGAGCCTCTCTCTGAATCTCAGGCTAGTCCTGGCCATATTCAAGCCAGTGACCTACAATCCTGAGCCCACAACTCGCTCCTAGCCTCTGAACTAGGGTATGTCCTGCCCTTGGTCAGTCCCCCCAAGACACACTCCTGAACCTGAATTGCACTCACTGCACTGAACAAGGCTCAACGTGCCTTTATGCAAGACCCCAAAAAACACTCCTGAGCCCACATTTTGATACCTATGCTCAAAATGACCATGCTCGGTCTTGCCTTTGTTCAAGACCATGACAAATACCCTGGAGCCCGCATATTGGTACCTGTACTGAACCGGCTAAGGTCTGTGCATCTTGAAGCCTCATCGGATACTCCTGAATTGACATTTAAAGACCTGCACTGAATCAGGCTGTGTCCAGGCCTTGTGCAAGACCCTTCCAAATATCTCCGAGCCTCCCTACCTGTCACTGCACTGAACCAGGCTCAGTCCTGCCTTTCTACCACCCCAACAAATACTCCTGAGTCTCTTTTCGGTGCTTACCCTGATAAGGATGGGTCCTCCCCTTCTTCAAGGCCATGGCAGATACTTCTAAAGCCACGCCTTCGTCCCTGCAGTGAACCAGGCTAGCTTCTTACAATGTGCAAGCACCGACAGGCAACCCTGAGCCCAAGTGTCTGGTCCTGCATGGGACGAGGCTAAGAGCTTCCCACATTCATGACCCCTAATAAAAGGCCTGAGCCAACATCTTGAGCCTGGCACTGAAGCATTTTGGGAGCTGCCTCTGGTGCACCCCCAGCAAATGCTCCTGAGACCACATCATGGACCCAGCACTGAAACCGGTGGGGACCTGCCTTTGTTTATGTCCCCGACAAACAATCCTGAGCTCACATCTCTCTTCCGGCCCTGAACCATGCTGGGTCCTTCCTTTGTTTACGCCTCCAAAAAACACTCCTGTGCCCTCATCTCCATCCTTTCCATGAACCATGCTGGGTCCTGCGCTTAGTCAAGGCCCCGACCAACATACCTGAGCCTGTATCTGACTCTCATGCCAGTTCCTGTCCTTATTCGAGCCATCGGCAAGCAATCCTCAGTCGACAAGTAGCTCC
>NW_024078815.1:0-1231 GCF_014754425.2 Oryx dammah
ATAAAGAGGACTTGGGATTTCCCTAGCAGTCCAGTGGTTAGGACTCCGTGTTTCTACTGCAGGGGGCATGGTTTCGATCCCTGCTCTGGGAACTAGATCCCACAAGCCACATAGCACAAATAACTAAATACATCTTTGCGCACAACCCCAGAAGCCCCCTCCCCCAAATACTCCTTCCAGACACAGCTTCACCCCCATCAGGTAACCAATAGCCTGACCCCCTAATAGCAGAGATTCCTTTTGCCTGCCTCTGTACTTTATATAAACAGAAACATATAGCCTGTGCTCTTCTTTCCTGACTTCTCTCAGTCAGCATTGTTTGTGCGAGCCTTCCTTATTACTCTGTATAGTGGTACATTTTTTCTTCTCATTGCTGCACAGTGGTATAAATACACTGCTGCTGCTAAGTCGCTTCAACCGTGTCCGACTCTGTGCGACCCGTAGACAGCAGCCCATCAGGCTCCCCCGTCCCTGGGATTCTCCAGGCAAGAACACTGGAGTGGGTCACCATTTCCTTCTCCAATACATGAACGTGAAAAGTGAAAGTGAAGTCGCTCAGTGGTGTCCGACTCTTCGAGACCCCATGGACTGCAGCCTACCAGGCTCCTCCATCCATGGGACTTTCCAGGCAAGAGTACTGGAGTGGGGTGCCATTGCCTTCTCCGATAAATACACTAGAATGTGTTTGTCCGCTTTCCTACTGATGGACCTTTGGGTAGTTTCCAGTTCGGTGCCGTTACAAACACCCAAATTCATGTCCTTTATCAACACAAGTATGCACTGTTTGGGGATATGTACCCAGGAATTCCTGGGTCATAGGGTAAGCAGGTGTTCAGCTTTAGTAGGTATCAACTGTTATCAAACCGTTTCTTTGTGGTTGTACCAGTTTGCACTTCCACTAGCAGTGACGAGACTACTGGTTTCTCTACAGCCTCTCCTAAAATGTACTCAGATCAGTCCCCTACCTACTAAGGGATGTGGTATTTCTAGTGGCTCAAAATCCAGATTCTGGAACTAGACTTTCTGGGTTCAGATCCCAGCTTTATCCTTTAATAGGTGTGTGACCTTAGACAGCTTAGTTGATTTTTCTTGCCTCAGTTTTGTTCTTCTGTAAAATGAGGACAATAACTAGATCATGTACCTCACAGAGTTAAGGATGAAATGAGTTAATGCATGTAGAACACTAAGGATAGTGCCTGGCACATAGACAATACTCCATAAATCTTAGATA
>NW_024078816.1:0-1231 GCF_014754425.2 Oryx dammah
ACTGTGTACAACGTGTACATGTGTGACTTGTGTAGTTCCAGCACTGTGTACAACGTGTACACGTGTGACTTGTGTAGTTATAGCACTGTGTACAACATGTATGTGTGCAACTTGTGTAGTCATGGCACCGTGTACAATGTGCATCAAACTTGGATTTGTCTCTGAAAATGATAAAGGTTGCAGACTAGTTGTGACAGGAGCCGGGGGACTGTGGTGACAGGGTGGGCGGTGAGACCCGGGGCAGCGAGGTGCAGTCCCCGTAGCGGTGATTCTGCCAGTCAGGAATCTGCCCTTGACCCTGCGGCCCTGCGCTTGGATGGGATGAGCCTTCCCAGGTGAAGCCTGAGTGGTGGACTCAGCATCTGCTAGGGCCACATTTCTGTAGGGGGAGGAAGAGACTCAAACAGGCTGGCCTCAGGCCCTGCAGCCTCACCTGACTTGCTCTAGAAATGTAAGTCCCCTAAGGAGGCCTGGACTCGGGGCTGGCCAGGTCTGGGAAACAGCACGGGCCCTGACTTACATGGTGCATTTTTTCCCTTCCAGTTTAAAAAAATTGTGGTAAAATACACAGAACATTGAATTGGCCATCTCCACCATTTTCAAGTGTCCAGTTCAATGGTATTAAGTCCCTTCCTACTGTTGTACAGCTGTCCCCACTGCCCATCTCACGCCCGCTCCCCTATCCCTGGCCGCCACCGTACTTTCTGTCTCTGTGAACTGGACCTCTATAGGACTGGCATATAGTCACTACTGATACTATGCATAGAACAGATAACTAATGAGAACCTACTTATAGCACAGGGAACTCTACTCACTGCTCTGCAGTGACCGAAATGGGAAGGAAATCAGAAAATAGGGGATTTACGTGTACATATGGCGGATTCACTTTGCTGTACAGCAGAGACTGACACAGCAGTGTAAAGCATCTATATTCCAATAAAAGTTGCAGAAAAGAGAGAGAAAATAGTACTCGACTGTTTCTGCTATCACACTAGTCACTCAGGGCCCCCTCAAACCCCCCTGAGCGTTGGGCTGCCTCTGAGAGGAAGCCTTCCTAGAATACCCCGGGGCTCACCCTAGTTCCACTCTGCAGTGAAGACCCAAGGGGATGAATGTCACGGCATCGGAAGCTTAACTTAAACCCGGGTCTGGTTGGGTGAGAGACTGGAGAACCCACCCCGTGTTCCTTAGAGACATGCAGAGGTTTAATCCCTGCATCCTGATAGCATGA
>NW_024078817.1:0-1231 GCF_014754425.2 Oryx dammah
TGAGGTCTGCCTGCTAGGTCTCCCCGCAGCCAGCCCCGCCCTCGGTCCGGCCCCTCCCCTCCACCTAGGCCCCGCCCCTCCACCTAGGCCCCTCCCCTCCACCTAGGCCCCGCCCCATCCCTGCCCGACCCGGCCCTGCCCCACCACTCCCACACCAGTCATACCTGGGCAGCTATTCCTGTCCGAGGTGCCAGGGCTGATGACCTCCTGCTGCTGAGCATGGACGGCCCCCAGGAGCCCCCAGAGCAGGAGGGCAGAGCAGGGGCTGCAGAGCATCTTGGCAGCACCCTTCCGCCTCGACATCCTGCAAAAGGGAAGAGTGGTGCTGCAGACCGTGCCCCACCCTCACATCACCCGCCCCCAGCCCCCTCCCCAGCTGATGCCGGGGGGGTGGGGGGACACACGGAGGTCGGGAAGCACCTCGGCTCAGGGTGCGCCTTGTTCCCTTGCCTGGGTGGGGACCACAAACACCGAGTGGGAGCAGAGACTGCAGGCCTTGGGGTCCATTCTCAGTGGGACCTTCACTGAGACCAGTTCCCCCCGGCCCTCCGCAGCCTGGGTGTAGAGATTAAAGCAAGCTCCATGGGAGCATCAGGAAGTCCAGGAGAGCTTCCTGCAGGAGGTGATGGATGTGCCCAGAGAGAAGTGTCCAGAGGAAGGGAACTCCCCACCCAGAGGAATCTAGTTTACAGAGGACTGGAGGCAACACTCCATTGTGTTGACTGAGAAGGTGGGGTGAGGCACAGGCCAGGGGCTCTGAGGAACCCCGAAGCCTCCAACCACTGGTGATGGCTATCATTGGACCTTAGGGGGCCAGTGAGGGCTGAGCATGGGATGTAGGCAAAGCTTTGTCTTCCACTACCCCTCACCCTGAGGCCCCTGGAGGAGAGACCCCAGAGAGGACACCAGGAGGCCCACCATGTCCTGTGTGCTACAAGAGAAGGAGGGGACCGACGGGAGACTCACCCAGATCAGCAGTGTTCTCCATGTGCACAGGCATCACACACCACACATCATACACACACCACACAGATTATACACATCACACACTCACACATACATACAACACACATACATTATACACATCACACAAACACCACACACACCTCATACACATACCACACACATATTATACACACACCATACATATCACACACACACTCCACACCACACACACAGACATCACATACACATCATACCCTCACACATCATACACACGTCATACCACACA
>NW_024078818.1:0-1230 GCF_014754425.2 Oryx dammah
AAACCAAATCTATTATTCAGATAGATAGCATATTCAAAAGCAGAGACATTACTTTGCCAACTAAGGTCTGTCTAGTGAAGGCTATGGTTTTTCGAGTAGTCATGTATGGATGTGAGAGTTGGACTGTGAAGAAGGTTGAGTGCCGGAGAATTGATGCTTTTGAACTGTGGTGTTGGAGAAGACTCTTGACAGTCCCTTTGGACTGCAAAGAGATCCAACCAGTCCATTCTGAAGGAGATCAGCCGTGCGATTTGTTTGGAAGGAATGATGCTAAAGCTGAAACTCCACTACTTTGGCCACCTCATGCGAAGAATTGATTCATTGGAAAAGACTCTGATGCTGGGAGGGATTGGGGGCAGGAGGAGAAGGGGACGACAGAGGATGAGATGGCTGGATGGCATCACTGACTCGATGGATGTGAGTCTGTGTGAACTCTGGGAGTTGGTGATGGACAGGGACGCCTGGCGTGCTGCGATTCATGGGGTCGCAAAGAGTCGGACACGACTGAGCGACTGAACTGAATTGAAACAAGCATTACTTCTTAGTAATCACCCCTTGAGAAGAAATAGAAAGTATAAATAAAAGATAACTGTTGACAGAAAACTAAGGAACAATAGTTTTTAGTGTTTTGTCATCTGTTTACCAATTCTAAGTCCCCTTTACCTTTCTTAAGCTTGAGTGAATTCTCCAGGTACTTGCCTGCTGTGATGGACTCTCCATCTGCTTTCAAGTCTAGGGAGAAATCCCTCAGTGTCCATACACAGTCTGGAAAGAAGCTCACAAAGTCAGCTGAACCCTCAACCCCATCCACACCAGGTGAGGATCTTGCCCTGATCCTATCTGTTAGCTCCGTCACATAGCCGAGTAGCAAAATAAGGAAAACTGGCATCAGTGAACAGTAACCTCCCCAATCCTATATTAATTCCACATATGAAACCTTTGTTTCTCCTTTGTTCTTAACCCAAGTATCCCAAGTATCAGTTCTTCAGTAGGGTATAGGATTTTCCCCTTGCCATTGAATTCTTTTTTATATTTCTCATGTTTGTTTCACCAGGATTCATAGGTAGTCAGCTGTTTTTTAAATTTTGGTCTCCCCTCTGACTTTGATGTGGTTTGGATCCCAAACGGATACTGCAGTTGGTCCATGGCCTGCTGGTTGATAGTTCCCAGACTACTGTACACAAAAGTGCTGCTCAAGAGTATTGCTAGGGCAAAGATCCAGGAGTCATT